>NW_009647828.1:1961745-1987727 GCF_000708025.1 Charadrius vociferus
TCAGCTGAAGTGGAAGTATAATTTAATACAAAGACAAAGAAGAATTTATTTTTTTTCTAAAAAATGCATAATGAAGCTGATTTTATCCTTCATTTCAACTGTGAAAACCAATGAACCAAACATCTAATCCAAATTTCCTTTAGTTTAATTAATTGTACCAGCCCTCAGACAAGTGCACTCCGCTGCTATGCACATGGAATAAAATGTTATATCTTTTCAGATGCAGATCTCTGCGGACCACTTTATAGTGCTGCCAAAAGGAAAAGTCAAACAATTCCCTTGCAGAAGCATACAGTAGAGCTGGTATAACAGAAATGAAAGTCTAGACTGTTTTCTTTCATGCCACCCCTGGAAATTTCAGATAAAGTCTCAGCAAGTCCCTCCAGTAGTTTATGCTAACTCTGTTCCTATCCTGAAGCCTGATTTCAACATGACTTAGGAGCCATCAGGCAAAGATCCTACAGCCTTTCACTAGATGATGAATGATTAATATGATATATAACAAACCAGTTATTTATGTAGTTGCAATGACCTTAGATGATGCAGATAATACTAGAAGTGACACATCCATATATGAACTCTGTAGACAAGCAGTGAAACAAAGCCATCTGCTGCTGTAAAAATTTTCAGAGCAGTGAATGCATGATAAAGATTATGTAGATAGTGATTACTACAGCTGCGTAAGCCTTGCAAAACTCATAGATGCCAGTCAAAGGGGAGGCAGGAGGGAATACCCTGCTTGACCTCAGTGTAACATTACTCTGATAAACTCGCCCATTCTTTTGCGCATTGCTTCTGGCTGAAGTTTACTTTCCAGAAAGGCATCCACTCATCATATAGGGAATTCTCTACTGTTCTTTGTTGTCATCCTTGAAGTTAAACATATATCTTATTTCTCGTTTGCATTTATCCTGTCTTACATTCCAACAGATGGGCAAAATCCAGAGAAAAAGTGGTTGTATCCTGAATAGATTGTGCTATTCTGCCAGGGGCAGAGACGGTTTTTAAAATCATAAGGTGAGAATAAGACTCTGTACTTAAAAGAATGAGAATAAGACTGTACTTAGAAGAAAAATGAGACTGCAGCATACGGTAGGTACCACCACCAATTTGTGTTTTCTTATAGATGTTTAGTTTGACTTCCAACAGCAGAAGGCTGAGGTGAAAACTGAACTGTTGGACAAACTCTGAAAGTATATTGCTTCTTACTTAACCTCACAACTTCCTGATTAATGAGAAAATCTTGTGCTTTTTCTGAATGCTCTTTTCAACACTCCTGACCTGTTCATTAAAACAAATAGGTACTTTGTTGAAACCAAGGATACTTGCCCTTAAGCAAAACTATAACAATCAAATGGGAGTGTTCAGACATAGCCTGGTTACCACATACATTTTGGTTGAATGACACTAGAATTCTTTAAAAGAGGGCTTTTTCCTATACTGTGAAAAAACAAAACTAAACCACTCCCCTGCATAAAGAATTAAAGGTGAAACACAGAATTTTAGATCCAGAAGTAGAAACGGTGGAATCAGTGAAACATTAGTAATACAGAGAAGATGGTGAACCAACTCCTGAAATAAATATTATTTGACATTAGAAAATGACATAATGACTGGAGCTGGACTAACACTAACATATTAATTGGAAAAGTCTGAAAATACTAGATTCTACAGAGTTTTGGGGGCTTTTTGTTACATTTTCAGAAAACTGCATATATTCTTAATAAATTTTTTCTTGTGACAAGGATGCAAGGATGCATCTCCCAGGATTCAAGTCCTTGAAGATCCTTTCTAACCTCTAGGAAGCAGTGGGATTTTCAGGAAGCACACAAGCTTTTTATACCAACACCCGATGTGGAAAATTTTCCTTTCTTTTTTTCATTCCCTTCCCCTCATATTCTCATTTAATGAATAGCCAGAAGTTGCTGGGGTTCTAAAATGGAACATCAAATATTTCTGCGAGAATTGGCAAAGCTGCTAGGGGCATGATAATTATAATGAAAAACACTCAAGGAATCACATTCTGCATTGACTCATATCCTGTTTCACTCATGCAACACATTAAGCTTATACAAAGGATTAGTTACTGACAAATTTGGTCATCTATGGATTACAAATGAGCAAGTCACAAAAATATCAACGTACAACCGAAATAATCATGTCTTAAAATTGATTTTCCCTGCAGTGCATAGGATTTCAGTTGTTTCAAATTACATACAATTCAAACCAAACGTTAAGGAAAATGGGAATTTCTGATTTCTGCTGGGGAAAGAAGTGAATAACTATCACTACAGACTGTGCATCTATTTGAGGTATTTACCTGGTATGGACCCCATGACTGCTGAGCATGTGATCAAGGCATAGAAATAGATTTATTTACCTAGCACTCTCTATAAGGGAAAATAGTCCTAGTATATATACACATGATCCTAGAGGAATAAAGAACAGACCAGCTGTGATTTATCCTCCATTCTCTTATAAACTGAAGCTGAGAATAGTAAAGGACTGAAAAACAGGGAGAGGGAGTGAAATATGGAATTCAAGCTTCTACACTACCATCCCATTTTCTTGGGCAATGTGTCACTGCAGGACATCATAGTGACAGGCCAGAAATTGTCTCATCCTTGTTAACATTTTCAAGAAATTACATGTATTCCAAATGACTTTCAAATTATATAGCAGTTTAAGATACCTAAATGCCAGGATCCTTTTCCATGGGATAAAAAAACCAAAACAAAAATAAAACCAAACCAAACAAACAAACAAACAAAAAACCCCAACAAACAACCCAAAACCACACCAAAACCTGAAGCAATTTAACTGATCAAACTAAACTGAGATTATAATACTCACCCTTCTAATCTGATCTAGTTTTGTGGAGAAAAAAGTTTAGCAAATGTCAGAGTTACAGAAGATGTACAGGCTGCAAAGGTCAATAATTGGCTTGTTCTTGAGACAGGCCAGTGGTGTTATCTGCACTTTGGTGGAGGTCAGATTACTGTCCAGTGAGGGTAAAAAGTGCAGACATATCAGCAAATCAACTTTATAAAACCCTTAGAATGAAATTCAGGTTTATCCTATGCTCACTAATGTATGGGTGAAGGGAATAGAAAGAACTGATTTGTTTCTTGGAAACAATGTAGGGATCTGGAAATATCCATGAGAAATCTTTTTTTTTTTTTATATTTGCAATAAAAACATGTAGTTTCATGCAGAATACAGAAAAAGCATCAACTAGTTTGGCAAAAGCTCTGCAAACGCTTTAGACATGAAGCTCGGATAAGGTGGTTTGGATGTCGCTGTCTTTCCCAGCTGTTGTGATGGGAGCTGTAAAAACACTATTGACGGTAAAAGAAGCTAACTGTCATTCTCAGAGAGACTTGAAAGGAAACTGAGCTAAAAAAAAGAAAAAGAAGATTTTCATCTTGGAATGAGAATCTTTTGTTCTTGTTAGAAGCATTCTCAATCAGTGTTATTCATGCAGGCACTCAACTGATGTGCCGATTTACTGTAGGATGTCTTGGTCAGGTTTTGGGGGACTCTATTCAGGTAATAGGAGAATGTATGACTGATTGGTTGGACATTTGTAATCTACCTGGCAGCACAAACTGTATCAAGCAATTAGCATAATAAATGGTCTCGTTCTTTTACACAAAGAAAAGGAACACCTTCCGGTTTGGTAGGTTTGTGATTCAATCCTGGTCCCTGAGAACACTTAAATCCAGAGAAATCCCTCATTCTCCATCCCACTTGCAGCTACTTCTGCAATTTGTGGAAGTGCGAGTGCATGTTTCTGTATAAAACACATGCACCTGTGTCTATCTGTACACATACAGGTAGAGAAGTTTTGGCAAAATAATTGTTCAGGTGAATGTTTCAGATGAAATGTCTTGTGTAGAGACAACACAAAGCAATAAAGGGTCCAGGCTTTTCAGTTCTCAGACTGTGGACAAATCATCCCCAAATTATTGAAAAGGTACATGGCCAAAAGAAAAGATGCTATCACACCTTATCCCTCTTGCTGAAGTTAGCTACCTTTGACTGCAGCCATATCCTAACAGAAAAAAAACAAAACCAAAACCAAAACCAAAACCAAATCACACACAAAACAAAGAAGATTCTGCTTGCTCTGAAACAGAATTAAAAGGACTGCAATTACTCATTCTTTGGAGCAAAGAATGCAATTTGATATCTGTGAGCTGCTTTTCTAGTCAAAGATTATCCTTTGGATTTTGCAGCACACTGGGACCAAGATTGCACAAAGCTTTCTCTGGAGACTTCAAACTCATGTGACAAACTGATCTGTAGGAGGGTTTGACGAATTGATTGTCCCTGAAGAGCTGATGTCCTGGCCTTCCAGGCTCCGAACAGCACAAATCTAAATATTTGTGCTGTGCAAGAAAAGGTGTTGAACTGTGTGATTTCTGGACAAGTCCGATGAGGCAACGAGCTCTTGGCTTTTTGGAATAACATGAAAAAGACCTTGGTAGTCAGCTCAACAATGACTTTATCACTCAGTTTTAGCTAAAGGAACTTCAATTGCTTGCACATTATGAAAAACAAAGCGAGACTTTAATTCCTCATGGTTTCACAAAATTCATGCCTGTAGGGTGTAAATTAGATGGGTGACCATTTTAAAATATCCTGAAAGTATTACTTTGATGAATACGACTTCTCTCTGTGCCTCGATAACAGTGCCATGTTTGCTGCATGCTTTAAGCTATTTATAAACTGCAGTGATTTATAAACTGCAGTGACAACCTTGTAATAATGTTTGTAAGTTTCAAAGAAATGATCATGGAAAATATAGCTATTCATAGAATTTGGGGCACGAAGGAATTTTCCTTATTCTCTTGTTCCTAATCATGTAAAATTCCTTCTGCTCAGGAATGAATCAAGACTTTCAGTGGTTTGGATGGTCTTTGTTTGACACCAAATTTCAGCTGTTGAAGGGCTAGCGTGTTAAAAATCAGTGACAGCATAAGAAGTCGTCTAACAAAGAATGTATAGAAAGACCTTCAAGGTATTAAATTGCTTGATGGGGACTGTAAGGATAATATTGAAAACTTGATTTTCAAATTTGAGCAAATATCCCCAGTCAGGTTTCTGAAAATTACAATCCATCCACTAGTGAATGCATGGAAGGAAATTTTTGGCCATGGCCCTGTCTCTGGTTGTCAGAGGAAGAGTAGCGGGCACCTCTGTGACCTTCAAATATGCTGAATTCCTCAGAGACCTTTCTGGAGAAGCAGGTGTCTGTGGTGGCTACTATAGGGCCTAAACCTGGGAAAGGTAAAAGAAAGAATTGGGAAATCATTGTGTTCTGAAGAATAAATCTTCTTGTTCCTAATAGTAAAAGCCTTGGATTTGCAGAAGTGGAAATGAATTTACTGTAATTCTGCAATTTCTGCAATACTGAAATTTCCAGAGAGGGTTGTTGCAGCCAGATCTTGGCTCATGTGCTACAGAGAAACACTAAACTCAGTCCTTTTGCCCTCTTACTCTTGCTCTCAGCAGCTGTAGAAAAGCAGATATTCCTGGATGTTCCTAAATTGTGAATTGCTGGAAAATGGCAGGAGACATCCAGGAAAAAGTTGTTTGTACTTGCCCACTTTCTTACACTTTTTAAAAACAGTTCTTAATGATCTGTCCAAAACAAAAAACTGGGTTCAGCCAAATTCTTCTGGAATATAATATGGGCAAAAAGAAAAGGAATAAACAATTTTAATTTCCTGCAATTTTAGCAGGATGGAGAAACTCCTAGGGTCCAAAAGCCCAGGTTTTGACTTATTTTCTTTCCCCAGCTCTTTGATGTGCAACCAGAGAATGTTTTTAATTAAAACAGGTCCCCAAGGGCAAGGATTGTTGTTGTTGTGTTAAAAGAAAGAGAGGGAAAAAAAAGGAACCTGTATAGTTTTGCATTGCAAGGGACTAAAATAATGCACTTTAAAATGAATTTACACCACATGCTTTGAAATCTGATTACTTGGCCCCAGAAAACACAATCATGGGGCCAGATATTCAGGTGGTGTTGATCAGTGGGGCTCCACTGCAGGCACAGAGGCTCCTGCAAGTCACACAAGTTCTTCGTGCCGCTTCTGACTGTGCTGTAAAAGTGAATTAGAATAAGTGCCATGAGAAAACATTACACTGAACCAGAGATTGGCAAGCATCTCGGACGTAGTCCCGATAACTTGTTTTTCATTCTTGTTGACCAAAGTAACTTCTGATTAATTTAATATGTATTTTCCATTTCTACTCCAAGGCTGCCTGAATTATTGTTTTATAACTGCTTCATGTTACAGCACAATTTTGCTGGTTCTTTACCGCTCTTATCTGTAGTGCTGCATGCAATGAAATAAAAACTGAGCATAAAATACAGATTTGTACATAAAGGAAAGGAAATTGCCTCAAAGGATGAATGACAAAGACAGTGACAGGATCACTGGAGAAGATATTGGCCTGAGGTCTTTGCTAAGGAATTTTGAAGGCCATTCAGAAGTTAAGAGTCTTTACTTTGCACCTGGTCATTCTTTCTCTGTGTGTGTGTGTGTGTGTAGCATTTTAACTAGTGGATGGTATTTCTATCTTATTTATTTTGCAGAAAGGTAGGCAGGATTGGAGGCTGGAAGGTGATGTATAGTGGAATAGAAGAAAAACAAATAAATAAATGCCCAAGGACTTAGAAGTTCCACAGTGCTGCTTCTGCTGTTTAAGAGCAATTAGTTAAAAGATTGCAACTTGCAAGTTTTTTAGCTTAATTTTGGTTGTTCCTTTCCACTGCATGGTATTTGCAGAGACTGGTGATTTTAGAAGTACATACTCAAACCTCAGCCTTTGCAAGGGTGTGTATGAATCAGTTCCTTTTGCCAATCAGTCCTTCCTAAGCTATGAAATAATATTCTTTGCCAGCAAAATCCCTTTCTCTTTTTCAGAAGAACAAACTATGATTGCATGTTCTTTCCTATCCCAGGTGTTATTTCAATTTAAATCCTTATGTTTTATAGACATGCTTTCTTTAATAGGATATCTGGTTTAATGTTGTGTTATACCCCAGTGGATATCACAGTAAGATTTGACTCACTAACATCCAGGAGCAACAGCATCATTCTGTTTTGGTTCAGTTAACTTTGAGATGGTAATAGCTACTTTATCCTACTGCTTTCTGTGTAATACTGTTTTCTTTAATGGGAGAGAATCACCACAAAGGGGTAAAGTTTTCCTCTTTGCCATTATGAGTGCTACACAGCTTCTGATGTTTGTGAGTAGTAACTGAGGGTGAACACTTCAAAAGGTAAAATAGTTAGGAGTATTCTACTCCAGGCCCTAAAATATAAGGCAGCTCCTATTCCTGAGGAATTTGCCATATTCTGAAAAAAAAAAAAAAATCTAATGAGTAAATTAATTTTATTATTTTTATTTTTATTTTAGACTTTTGTTTGGTTATAGTACACTGTTACCCAGGCAAAGTTATCTTTAATGCTTTAACTATATTATTAACATATTTGCTGATCAGCCAATATAACTGAATCAAGGTAATATGCCTGGCAGTAATGCTTTTCTGCTTTTTTTTAAAACAAACAAACAAAACCTGTAAAATAATGTGGGATTTTCCATCTAGGTTGCAAACAGTTTCTTGCCATTCTTTTCTTTAAAAAAGAATTTCCATCTGAGATGCCAGGAGTGCTGTCCTGTTTCTGTTCACATAAATAATTAGAATGTAAGGAAAAAATAAAAGCTTGCAACTAGTTTAGTGTTGAGATCAGGGTTTTTAATGGGATCTATCTTTGGCTCCATAAATTCAAAAGTAGGGATGTATTATATAATATCTGTAGTTTAAAGGCATGTTTAAAGGGAAGTGGTTCAGTCACCATCCCTGGGGTGTTTAAAAGATGTGTTGACGTGGTGCTTAGGAACATGGTTCAGTGGTGGACTTGGCAGTGTTAGGTTTATGGTTGGACTCAATGATATTAAAGGTATTTTCCAACCTAAACGATTCTATGATTCTATGTTTGTGATGGAGATAAAAGCTAGGAATTATCTGGCTTGGGCACACCGAGTTTTTTGGACTGTCAGATGTGATGTACCAAAACTTAACACTTACTCACTCTCCTTATTGGTCCCACACTGGCTTTTTCTCCTTTCCCATGACCTTGGCAACTTGTGCTACTTGTCAAATGACCTTTTTAACCAATAAAATTAACACCATTTTTAGGCTTCATCTTCACTACAAAGTCTGGCGAACATGTTATATTTTGCAGTGGTTTGGTGCAAGCTGGCAAAGCACAGCTCTTGGGGCTCTTGCATGAAGCCCCCTACTCAAATGAGAAAGGTCTTTGACTGACTCACAGTGCCCGGCAAAAGTTTTGTGCTCCAGTGATGTACCTACTCCTATAAATGCTGGGATCCTCACCATGGGATGCTACATCATCTGCTGACACAGCCCGTCGCAATGAGGACATACTGTACTCTGAGTCACCGCAGCAGCTGTTATGCTGGCTCAAAAATAAGCTGTCTGTAAATCTTTCTACTAAATACATGGCCCATGCAGACAAAGATAATTTATGTTGTTAGAGCTGGAGTCATATGACTTCTGTATGTCAAAAAGCATAACAAGCTGACTTAGCTTTGGACAATTTGTCTGATATACACATTGTGCTATTTCTGAAAATCTACAGGCCTCATGGCATTTTATCACAGATCTTATATTTGTATTTGCCTTTTTTACCATCAAGATCATCTGAATGAAGGGGAGATATACTACCTTTGTCTCTTCCAATTCACAGTTATTTTTATAATTCTCCCAAAAGCCTGTGAAAATTAAAGCTCGTGAACTGATATTTAATATTTTATTATGAAATAGTCATCAGATTGGTCAAATGTATCAAAAAATCCTGTCTACTCTTTAGTAAAATTATCTCCCTGGATAAAAAAGGGAAGGGAAGGGAAGGGAAGGGAAGGGAAGGGAAGGGAAGGGAAGGGAAGGGAAGGGAAGGGAAGAGAAACACTAAAGACTTCCTAACTATATTTCAAACTGATAAATGTTGCACCAAAACTCTTGCATTGCATATAAGTATAAAGATATACCCACAAGAGTAGCAGGTGTTTCCTTTTCATAGGAGAAATTTCACAACTTGAACCAAAAGGCTCTCCTCTGATACTCCAATCCATTCTTTTCTGTGAACAGTCCGTTTCTGAGTCGTGAGAGCCCTCTAGGGTTAGTTCACGCACTCAGTGGTGCTCTAATTAGACGTCAGAGAATCACAAGAAACAGCTCACAAACTGTGCCACATCACAGCTGGCTGGATGGACACGGGCACTTTTGCCTACAGACACAATTACTCAAAAATCTGCTTCTGTAAAGGGCACAATTTACATCACTGTGCTCCTAAAACCACAACTTAAAGAGATCTTGTCTTGAAGCCGACTTTCGCCTTTCCTAACAAAAGAAGACCCACTTCTAATCTTGCTACAGGTTTGTATTTTCCCTAATTTTCTAATTTATAATCTTGCTACCAACTTTTATCTGGGCTGTAGAAAAGAGGAATCTTTCTATCCCAGTGAGAGAGGTAGGGAGTTGAGAAAGTGGCACTGGTTTTTAGGTATCAATGTGCAGCTGCATATTGGAACTGGCGGCTCACACCTTTTCAGGTTTAAGCTGATAATAGTCTTCCCTTATTTATCCTGATATTTTTTTTTTTTTTTTAATTCTAAGATCCCAATAATGGCATAAAAAGTTGACTGGTTCAGCAAATATTGGATTGGGTTGCAGTTCCTGACAAACACAGGTTGTTGCAGAACTTTTCCATGTGCGCCACACATCTCCCCAAAGCACATATTAGTACAAAGACAGAAAACCTGATAGGTAATTCAAACCACAACATACTCAGAATGGGCTCTTTTCCAAACTTCAGAAGTCTTGTTTTTCTTTCATGCATAAATCATCAGCAAGGACAAACGCAATACAGAAAATTCAAAAGCAACAACAGGCAGCACAGCAAAAACAAGTCCAGCTTTTCTGGTATTGCTATTATACATATAAGCAGATGTTTGTTGCATGTTATTTCAAGTAAAATGTCCCAAAGGTGTCTGTTTTTACAGAAAAAGGACTGTTGTACCAAACACAGCCAAACAGTGGGTTATAAGTCACTGCCTTCTGAAGGCAGCAATCCCAAAATATAGACAACCATTTCCCTGGTCATCTATGCTTCTGTCTTAGAGCTTACACTCCCTACTAACACCCTTTTTTTGTTTGTTTGTTTATTGCCAAATTCCCTTCTAAATGTCACATACCTGTAAGCCAGGTGTTGGAAAAAGGAGGCCAATTCAAATGGGTGATGTGGTTTCTCACAGTTTCATGCCTAACTTCTAAACACACAAAAACCTTAGTACTGCGAGGCACAGAAGTCTGATATTGCATTTTTTTAAAGTCATGTCTTAACAGCTGTAGCTTTCTTTTTCTTTTTCTTTTTTTTAAGAAATAAACAACTACTTAGAGGCCAGTTTGTGGCAGAAAGTCTCAGAAAGCCAAAGGTAAAGAGAAAGAATACAAAGTGTGATCTTCATATTAAAATCCCTTTAGAGGAGACTCAGATTCCCATCTGATTTTGCTGAGAGAATGACTTTCAGAATAACAGAATCATTTAGGTTGGAAAGGAACTTTGAGATCAGGAAGTCCAATCATAAACCTAACACTGCCAAAACCCACCACTAAGCCATGTCCCTAAGTGCCACATCTACATGTCTTTTAAATATCTCTGGGGATGGTGACTCAACCATTTCCCTGGGCAGCCTGTTCCACTGCTTGATAACCCTTTCGGTGAAGAAATTTTTCCTAGTATCCAGTCTACACTTCCCCTGGTGCAACTTGAGGTCATTTCCGCTTGTCCTGTCACTTGTTAGTTGGGGGAAGAGACTGATACCCACTTTGCTGCAACCTCCTTTCAGGTAGTTGTAGCGAGCAATAAGCTCTCCCCTCAGCCCCCTTTTCTCCAGGCTAAACAATCCCAGTTCCCTCAGCTGCTCCTCATAAGGCTTGTTCTCCAGACCCCTCACCAGCTTTGTTGCCCTTCTTTGGACACGCTCCAGCACCTCAATGCCTGTCTTGTAGTGAGGGGCCCAAAACCGAACACAGTATTTGAGGTGCGGCTTTCCCAGTGCTGAGTACAGGGCGACAATCCCTTCCCTAGTCCTGGTGGGCACACTATTTCTGATACAATTTTTTTGACAGGATAAAAATGTGGAGAACAGCCTTTGTGGATATTTTAATGATTGGTAACTTAGTAACTGAGTTTTAGAGTTTCTAAGCCCTTAGTGCTGGTAAGCATGTAAAACGTGCAAGATAGCCAGAGCTGACTGTTAACAGCTTTATCAGAACATCTAGAGTCACAACCTCTTACCCACTCATATTTCCAAACCTTCTTCATCCTTTCCCCCCCTGCTGTGTGTATTAAAGAGATATCTGGTGATTTTCTCAAAGTTATAAGCCAGTGCACGAAAAATGGGAGGAGGGTGGGAGAGCTAGTCTGAAATTTCCCACTGCTCTGTGCTCCGTGCTGGTGCCATGTGCTCGAAAACAGCTTCTCATCAAGTCTTCTTCACAAATGTCCCCTTCACCCACCTGGCAGTAGTGGTGATGGTGAGCTGCAGCACATCATGGATGAAGTGTGCTCCTTCAAGCTGAGCCAGAAGAGGGAGACCAAGGATGTACTTAGCCAGATGTCAGCTTCTTTCGCTGCTGCCCGTGCCCCTGCTCACTTTCACTTTCAGGAAAACCTGATTGCAATTTCTGTACCTGTATGAACTCTAATTTACAGAATTGAGTAGGTGTACAAACCATAGTGCTGGGGCTGTGCAACTGCACTGTCTTTAAAAGAACCTGACAAGGTCTAACACAGCATTTTCAAATGCTCGAGATTGTCAAGGTACATAAAATGCCTGTACAAACTGCTAGAAATGCAGCAACGTGGCCTTAGTAAACATTTATTTTTAAAGCTGGGAAAACTTAAATGCTGGTACAAGAAACCTGTGTGGTCTTAGGAGGCAGCTTAGTGTATTTGTGAACAAGACTACATTGTACAACTGCCTGCATTACTAGAAACGAGACCACAGCAAGCCAGGATATTCCTGTCATTTATATGTTCTTAATATTTGATATTCTCTGATTCTGCTTTACCAGCTTTCTCTTGATTTGGACATGCTTCCATATGCGTTCTCATTCTTTTCCTCATTACATTATTGTCTTTTTATGTTTATAACAGTTTTGTTTCAGTGAAGCCTAGAAGCCACAAAAATGGATCAAAGCCCCTCTGTAGTGGATGGCATAGAAATACATAACAAAAAGAAAGCCCCTGCCACTTAAATCCTGCAATTTAAGCAGATTTGTAACCAGAAAGGACAGAAAGGTGCATGCTCAGAAGGGTTGTAAGTGCCAGCAATGATCCGGTGTCTTCTGTAGTAAGGTAATATATTAGGATATTCTCCTAGCTCTCTATCACCTGCTCTAGGCATGTGTAGGATTATATGTGAGAGTATCGGAAGGTAGTATCTTATTGGAAGCAACATGCATGATTTCCTAGCCCATTACGCAGGATCTCAGGGCAGCACAGTGGAGAAATGGAGTTCTATTATTGCCTTCACTGTGATTGAAAAAGGCAACAGTGTTAAAAAAAAAAAAACAAACAAAAAAAACCCCACCTCCAAAGGAGATGCAGTGTTGCATTCCTTTGTCATTACAAAAAAAGAAAGTTCAGTGTTCACAGAGGAATGAAAAATAAAAAATAAACATCCAGTTCCCCATAACGCTGTTCCAGACTTCAGCCAAGATTTACCAGAACATTTCTAAGGATAAGAAATTGCTTCAAAACTTGAGGCAACACTGGCAAAACTTTTGTGACCTAATTGAGGGGTAGGTTTAAAAAAAAAACCAACACAAAACCAAACCGGTGTTTCTAAGTGTTAAAATAAATGCCTGCCTTACAGCAGTTCCAGCTGTGGCATTTATAAGCAGAATTTCCTTCACCCTATTCAATTACATTCATTGCAGATGCTTGGATTTTCTATTTGCATCCTCAACTTCTTACTCAGAGTTCACTGACATCTATAAAAATGTCCCCTGTGGCTTAATGAATTTTGCATCTGGTCAGTTCCAGACTGTATTTCCAGCTGATCAAAAGGGCAATTTAATGCATTCATATAGCCACGAGCATACTAAAGAGAATGGTTCTAGCTCCTCTCTTATAAAACTTGAAAAACGCTTTAAAAACTTTGAGTTCTTTCAGTTTTTCTCGCTTTTCAGCCTGTCCCAAGAAAGTTAGATTTCTTGTATAATGCTGATAAGAAACATTGAAAGGCAACAGTGCAGACTGATCTGTTTTGTTGGGTTTTTTTTATCCTGGTGTAATTTTTATCTCAAGTACTGTTATGCTGAGCAGTGGGTAGTAATAGGCTGAAGGTGACGGCCATGTCTAACTTTCCCTTAGGAGAAATGTAAGCTACTAAACTTTTTCCAGTCGAGTACCTTGAGCAACAGGAGCCACCAACCGTAATAACAGGTGAATATTGCTGAACATATAGGTGCATTTATAGAGGTGTAGGGATGGCATATGAGTAGGCAGAACCAGAAACAGCCCACAAGAAAATACAGGGCACAGCAGAAAACAGTGGATTAACAGAAAATACTTCCAGAAGAATCAATGAGACAATTTGGAGAAGGTTTATGGGAAGACTGCTAGCATGTGGTCTTCAGGAACTGAGGAAAGAAAAGGAAATTTCTCCTAAGTGGAGAGAAATAGGACTGTGAGTGTGCTCTCTGTAAATAAGCAGCCTTGTAAGAAAAGAAAAGCCCGAGGCAATGTCAAGTTCTCCTTGTAATGGGAACAGCAAGGCTGACTATTAACAAACAAACTGTTCAGATAAAATGCAGAGAACTACAATTTGGGTCACCAGTCTCAGAGTCACAAGCATTCTGGTGTCAAGTCAATCTAAGATATAAAATGTGTTGATACAACCCAACAAAAAGGTGCACCTGATCGGAATGAGAATAGCAAAGGGAGTTAGGTATCCGACAGCTATTTTAGATGCTGGAGCCTGATGTTCAGGTGCAGCCAAGATTTCCAAATCCCACTTCTTTCCCATATGAATTCATTGTGACTTATATTGCTGGAGTACCTAATTTTTTGTCGACAGTGTATTCTGGGTCCTACTGTCTGCCAGTGGGCATGCACCCGATCATCCAACTGTTCATGCTGCTCTAAAACTTCAGTGACAATCCAGCCGCCCTGAAAGATCTTATATTCTAGGGTTTCCCAAACATATTGCTGAAACATCATTGTACATAGCTAGAAAATCTGGTATAAGCCCTTTCAACAGGGACCTTCGTTGATTTTGCCCCACTGTTCAGTAGCTGGGAGACTCATCTGGGGTTTGGAAAACCTGGTTGTGTTTCCCCTTGCTGTTTGATTTGAAGCAGAGATGTAATTGTTGGTTTCCTGCTGTCGAAGAGGTTGCTGTAATCATGAAGCTGCTGGGTCAGTTTGGATAAATTAATCCTGCTGATGTTGCTCGGTTTTGTATAAATAATTCGATATCCAATGCACCTAAGAGTAAACAAGCCAAAAAATGAGTTCCTGTTTGGTCATTAGAGTATTGTCCAGGGATCTGGAGGGGGCAAACAAGGTCAGGCACTTGTTCCAATTAATATTTATTTACACAAAATGGAATAGCTCCAGGCAAAGAGATTTTAAGAAATGTCTTTACAGAAAGATCCGAGACTCAGGGTTACTTTCCGGGATTTAAGAAAGCATCTTCCAGGTTGAGCAGAGTAGAGGTTTGAGAGCATGTCTGCTCCCTTCCAAGTGGTATCTCTTCTTTCCTTCTCCATCTGCTTGTCTATCTTTTTGCAGGGGTAAAGGCAGCTTTGACTTTAGTATTCAACACCACCTGAGAGCTCGGAGATTAAAATCTGAATATCTAAAGATAGATACTAGAGGATAGATACTAGAAACACATTGTTTTTATTTTACTGGAGATAAGTTGCCTAAATTCCTTTAAATTAAAACTCTAAGGACTAGAATACCAGCAATTAAAACATCACATAAGACCTGAATCATGTTTCTAAATATCTTTAAGACATTTATCATTCTGGGTTACATAGTGCGACATTAATTTCTTTTCAGGCTAGGTTCTTATTGCAACATTAAATATTTTTTTTCTGAGAAAATGATGGAAAAAGTAATCAGGCGGTTCCACAGCCTAATAAGGCAAGGAGCCATTTCACTAAACAGAGAAAAACACAACTGAGCGCTAATGAAAGAAATTATAGCAAAAAGGGGCAGTTACAGACTACATTAAACACACATCAGGAATCAATTTAACAACTGAGCAACCAGAGTCATATTATTCAGACTTGATCACCGCAGAAATGAAATATTGTGCTGTGCTGACACCTGGTGCACAAATACATTTGCTCAGGAAACCACAGCCCCCTGCTTTGTCTTCCTAAAGCAGCTTTCCAGCCCAGAGAGGTTAGCCTTAAGCCTTTGTAATCATCTGATGTTTGCAAAGAACTTAAAAGACAAGCAGAGTTTTCTAGGAGTGATGTCTTCCTGAACAATTCAGCGCAATTAATTTTCATCTGTTTACAAGAAGTATCCTGCTATATTAAAGATGCGATTAGAGGTTTGCGAGGAGTTTTTTCAAGGACATAAATGGCAGTAGTAGTGCTTGACTCCAGAATATGGTGTAGAACTGATTCCCTTTGCTACTTCTTATTTAATTTGGAGGCTTTGAATGTCAGAGGCCAGTGGGGCAGATCCTTTAGTCTTGCTTGGCCCTGGTCACTCCCCAACATTAAATCCAGAAATGTTTCTTGTTCATACCCTATCATACTCCATCAAGCACGCAGTATGAGTTTTCAGCAGGTTAGGAACCAGCCTGCTCCATAAGCATCACCTAAACGATTCTCTGAATGACCGAGGTTTTTTTCTCTCTGCTGGTTGCTTGGCAAAGTGGTACCTCATTTAAGGGTCTTAGGCACCGTTGTGGTAATTCATAATAATGAACACAACTTCCTAATGAGTAATTCTTGACCTACATGATGTTCCTACAATGTCACTGTCACTGTCATTATTGAGACCTGTATGCAGTTCTCTCTTTTGACACTGCCTTAAGCCTTTCATAGAAACACTATCTTCCCTTTTTTTAAACATCATAAAATCTGTTATATTTTCTTACTTGTACTTTGGAGTTTCTTATATTCAGGGACCATGAGGTTTCATGTAGGTGAAAGAGTGACCCACCAAAAAACCTGTGATATGAAAAGGGCCTTTTCCAAGTAGAGACTGCACCTTCCTGTTTGGCTGCAAAGTGCCCAGCCAACTAAAATAATAAATTATAACCATTATATTTTCCAGACTTCCTTTTGACCACTTCTACTTAGCCCAGCTGTGGAATGAACACTTGATCACTTGGGTTGTGAAGAACAGATTTACCTAGACACGATGCTTTTCTGTGCTATGGGAAGAAGGTGTGCTGTAGCCAGATTAATCATGTGGCTTTAATTCTTACATATGGGTGTCCTTATTCCACATTCATCTCCCTAAAAAATCTGCACACTACCAGCCTTTTGCTGGTCAAAGTTCCGTGATGGACTGGTGAGAATTTGTGGCAGTATATATCAGATGCATCCTGCTAACGGGAGCAGTTCATTGTAATTATCTATGCAGGCATGGTGACCTACAAAACGCATTACACCACGTAAACAATTTCTAACCAACAGCGAACAATGTGCTTGTTTACTTCCCTTGAAGCTTGTTAGGCTTAATTCTTTTTTTTTTTTTTTTCCCCAAATTGATTTATAGCATCTTTCAAATGGGAAGCGTCTTGTCATGTCATTTTTTTAATACTCCTCACTGCAGAGTGTTCTTCGCTCTGTCTTTAATGTTAAGTTCAGTTAGCACGTGTAGAAGAAAAATAGCTGCCTGTTAAGAGTATAATGTGACTCATTTGATACAGAATTGAGAAGCAGCCAAACTGCAAGAACCTCATTTAATTACTTCTTACCTGTGGCTTTCTTTTCATATGTCTGATCATTAGTTCACACTAAACATGTTTAGCACACAATGACTAATCTTTCCCTTGGAACTCTTCAGCCAGTTTTTTCCTTAATCTCTTGGAAACTTCCACTTGTTGCCTGGGGGCATCTCTGCTCAGTAGTTGCTGGGTGTAGCACGGAGCTGACAACAGGTAGAGTTTTTAGACATAGCCAAACCACTTTTAAATGAGATGGCTCAGCTATCCGCAGCAGTCAAACTGCATAAAGGAAGGCAAAAGATCTGGGGGTTAATCTGTGATGAGCCTTGTGCTGTGTTAACTCTTTTACAGCTGTTTCTCACTGCATGGGGATGTTGTAAACAGAGTGACAGTGGATAAAACGTGAACTTTTATCTGGACTTCAGTGTCAACCCAGGTCATATTTGAAATTTGCTGATGCTTTTGGTACAATATCTCTAAATCACTTTGTCATCACTGCAAGAGAGCTGAAGCTCTTGTGATTTCATGTCTTGACTGTTACGAAGCAACAAGGTTGCAGGTTGTCGCATCTGCACAATCTTCTCCTCCCACACTTTGCTAGACTTAGAGGAAGACCATCTGAGTATGTCATTTCTTATTTGTGCCTGTTCCCCTTTACTGTAACATGAAACAAGCCATTTGTCTTCCCTTACATGCTGAGGAATACTGTCATAGTGTTTTCTCCTTCTTAACCTGCCTGTTTTTTATTGCTGCGTACTTGGATTGGAAAAAAAAAAAAAAAGATAATCTTTTTATTCTGTATTTGTATAGCTCAGCACAGTGGGACTATGCTCAGAGCCAGAAGCAGCAAAACTGTAAAATAATCCAAGTCAGAAGCATGGATATGTGAGTGTGTGGTGGCAGCACTTTACTCCTGTTGTCATGCAAATTGTGGATTTTTGGTTCTGGGAACTAAACCATCCATACAAACTGCTGCTAAATCAGAGCCTGGAAAGGTGTGGGTAGGTGCCTTTACATGTACCCCACTGTCCTCATTAAGGTCCTAGTCTGCTCTAAGCAGAGCAGCATGGTTGCTTATTCTGGCCCAAGACTGAATGAGTATCAGGGAGAGCTCTGTCCACCGCATGCTTCTCTTTGGAAGGGAACCGGGGCAGAAAAGTGGCAGGAGATTTGCAAAGTGCTATATTATCTCTCCTGGATGATGGTTCGACATGATGCACATGTGTTGCAGTTCAGGAAAGGTATTTTAATGCCCATCAGTGGCTAAGTTTTGGCAGTATCATCTAGATTTGAGACTTGGGGGTTTTTCTGCAAAGATCAGAGGAAATGCACCTCTCCTCTTCATCCCGGGAGGAAAAATGCCCACTCCTGCACCACACGATGCGCTACTGTTTGCTTGGCTGCTGTGTGGCCCTCAATTCACTCTCAGACGCTTTTCTCCCCATCCAGTAATACAAGCCATGTGTACAAGAAGGTCCTTATTAAATGTTGCTTCCCATGGCTCCTAGATATTTAAAGGAGATGCTCAGGTCAAGAGCTTTTAAGCTGAATGTGGTACTGACTCTAGTTTTGCAGGCAATGATTAAAGGTAACAGAGGAAATGGTGGTTATGCCTCATTTGTAAATGGATAGATCCAGAAGGAGTCAAGTCCCTGCCTGTTAATCCATCTACCAGACACAATTTGCCTCAGAAACATGAGCTGTTTTGCTAAAACAAAGGATGCTCCCCATCCCACCCGTCGTGCACGTGTGCACACGCATGCACATGTTTCTTGCACTGACTTTAGCACACTGCAGAGCCATTAATATCAGAAGCAGATCCCAAGGTGACTGTATAGTCTGGTTGGCATGGTGGGAAAAGGACTGTAAGAACAAGTCATGTGTGAAATAAATTAAATGCACAAACTCATTCTGGGTTACAGAGCAGGTCAAGTGGGCAGCTAATTAACATCCCACAGTAACCTTGTCCCTGCCTGGCTCTGCCCTCTCTGGTGTTACTGAAAACACCTACATTTCAGAAGCTTGATCCTGCCATCTAATACTTCTCTTTGCAATGCAAGGAAAGAAAAGCAATAGATGTTTAAGATGGGGAAAAGGACCTTAAGCTGTTTACTTTTTCTTCCCTGAGCAGCCAGTAACCTATGCTGTTCTTGCAGGAACAAGAATCCTGTGTGGACATTTTAGCATTTAAGGACCATCAGCGAAGTGAATGGTTATTTTGTGAGCAGTTCACATCCATGTCTGTGCCCAGAGATAAAGGCTGTGCATCTATTGCAGCGACCACTCACGAGATTCTGTCCTTCAGTTCATGCAAGAATGGTCTGAGCTCAGTGATAATCACAGCTAAAGCTGTTACGTAAATACAGGTCAAGAGATTTTCCATACAATATTTGTAGAAAGTTTAACTGATAGCTTTCCCCTCATGCTTATGGTTGCAGTCTTTTCTAGGTCAACAGTTCCCCCTGTCCACCAGTACAACTCACAAATATCTGCAATGGAAGAGCCAAGTCAGAATTCTTGAACGGGATTACATTTCTGCAGTTAATAAATCTTCAGTAAGAGACGTGATAAGCACTCTGGAACTCTCTTTTTAGATGCCTCAAGAGCTGAGCTCAGCGGGGAAAGTGGTGACTTCTGCCCTTTGCTCCTTTCAGTATCACTGGGGAGTGGAGTCAGCACCCTATTAAAAAAACAGATAGCGAGAACTGGCGGTGCTTTCCTCATTGCCAGGGGCTTCAGAATAGATCTCTAGGGGAAAATACAGTTAATCAGGTCATAAGAGTGTGTGCGGCCAGATTTCAGTTCATGGTGAGTGTCCAAGACTGCTGTGGAAAGAGATGCAATGATATATCTTAAGACAGTGAGAACAAGCTGCAGGACTTGAACAGCAAGCAAGCTAGATACTCACCTCCTACTAGTTCCTGTCTGCGGTGATATAATTTAAAAGCAAACAAATAAAAACATGCCAAAATGCAAAGCACTGACTGAATCATAGAATCATAGAATCCTCTAGGTTGGAAGAGACCTTTAAGATCATCAAGTCCAACCATTAACCTAACACTGCCAAAACCCACCACTAAGCCATGTCCCTAAGTGTCATATCTACAGATCTTTTAAATACCTCTAGGGATGGTCACTCAACCATTTCCAGCGGCAGCCTTTTCCAATGCTTAACAACCCTTTAGGTGAATAAATTTTTCCTAATATCCAACCTAAACCTTCCCTGGCACAACTTGAGGTCGTTTCCTCTTGTCCTATCACTTGTTACTTGGGGGAAGAGACTGACACCCCACCTGTCTGCAACCTCCTTTCAGGTAGCTGTAGAGAGCGATAAGGTCTCCCTTCAGCATCCTTTTCTCCAGGCTAAACAACCTGAGTTCTCTCAGCCACTCCTCATAAGACATGTGGTCTACATCCCTCACCAGCTTTGTTGCCATTCGTTGGACACGATGCAGAACCTCAATGTCTTTCTTGTAGTGAGGGGCCCAAAACTGAACACAGTATTTGAGGTGTGGCCTTCCCAGTGCCGAGTACAGGGAGACAATCCCTTCCCTAGTCCTGCTGGCCACACTGTTTCTGATACAAGCCAGGATGCTATTGGCCTTCTTGGCCACCTCGGCACACTGCTGGCTCATATTCAGCTGGATGTGGACCAACACCTCCAGGTCCTTTTCTGCCGGGCAGCTTTTGAGCCGATTCTTTCCCAAGCCTGTAGCACTGCATGGACTTATTGTGACCCAAATGCAGGACCCAGCACTTGATCTTGTTGAATCTCATACAATTGGCCTTGACCGGTCGATCCAGCCTGTCCAGATCCCTCTGTAGAGCCATCCTACCCTCCAGCAGATCAACACACAACCCAACTTGGTGTTGTCAGCAAGCTTACTGAGGGCGCAGTCGATCCTCTTGTCCAGGTCATTGATAAAGGTATTAAACAGAACCAGCCCCAATACTGAGCACTTGGGAACACCACTTCTGACTGTACTTAACTCCATTCACCACAACAATAAGCTATGGCTTATTTGTCTTTTATTTCAATTTATGAGATGTGTTTTTTGGGCTATTTCACTGCAAGTTGGGTATTCACAGCTGTTGACATATCTGCTGCCTAGGAAGTTGCCCAGGATGGTCTCTGTAAGAGACTTAGTGTAAGGGGTGTTGCCTAGTGTTAGACAAATGATCTGGTTTCAGACCAGATCCCCTTAATACTACCTCATCCTTTATGGGTGGGTACAACACTGTCCCACAGATCATCATGCTTCACAGCCCAGCTGCATTTTATCTTCCCTTGGACAGTGTCTAGGCAACCTGGAAGTCTGAGGGCATTTTAACTTAGTGCACATGGCTGAACGTGGACTTTCAAAACTTTGCATTCCATACAGCATGCAAATCTGGCTTTCTAGTCCACATCAGGTTAGCTTATTATTATAGCAGTATGAAAGTAGAAAAGAATACCAGTGCTGAAATCTTTGCTGAAATCTGACTAATACATAGTCTGTTTATAATAACTTTTCTGAATCTCCATTTAGTTATTTCTGGTTTTAAACAGAGCTGGGAAAAATAATGCTGTTTTGCAAATAAACAGCAACCTCCACTTGCCAAATGAGATAAAACCCCCAAACCATTCTTCTAAAGTGCTGTACCTTTTAACCTTAAATTTATTGACATTTTTCATTGAGTTCCATCTTTTTCTTTTTTCTATTACACTATTTTTTTAATCATTAACACTCCTTTATTTCTGTGCAGGTCTGCTTGAATATCAGAAAAAAACTACAAATTTGTTTAAATATTACACTCCCAAACAGGCTGTAAAAACAATCACATACCTATAATTACCCCTTATTTGTCCCTTTTCTTTGGATTTTCAGTATTCACTTCATGCCTTGCAGTACTATAGTTTACTGTTAATAAACTGTGTCAAGTTGAAATTTTGAGATCAAATACCTCTATTTAACTACAAGTCTTGGAAAACACGAGCAAAGTCCATGAAAATTTTCATACAGTTCCCCACTCTGTAAGCTACGATCAAGAGCCTGCAAATAATCACAATTATGCAATTCTGCAGTAGGGGAGCCTTGTGATTTGAATTGATCAGGGTTGTTTGAGTACCAGGGATAGTTTTAACGGGTTTCACAATCCCAATGGAGTTTGGGGTTTTATTGTGAGCATCTCTTTTGTAAAGCTGTCTGATGGCAAAAGTTCTTCTTAATATGTCTACATATATCTCAATATAAATATATATCGACAAATCTCTTTCCTACTTCTCAGATAAAAAGACCATGTTCCAAAACTTGTTGGCTTTTCAAGAGTGGTTCAGATGTCTGGACTTCACTCAATAATTTTCACAAACCCTAATGTGTTGATCTTACATTTTTCCTTAGAACTTGTGTTGGAGTCTGCTTTTGCCCATCTTGAATAAGACCATGCTGCAGCTGGAATAGTGGTGCTCAGGTCTGCCACTCTTCAGGTTTCAATGCAAAAGAGATAGCTAAAGTGAAGGGAGATAAATCTCATCAAAAAAAATCCAGCTAGTTATGTTCAGCTGTCTCTGTGAAACATTTTAAAAGTGTCCAATCCTACAAACAATGCCCATATTGAAAGAAAAAAGATTGCCAGAATAATCAGAATTCTTATCACCAGATGTGGATCCTCAGCCGCAGGCCTTCAAACCTATCATTTCATCTATCTTCAATTGTATGCTCCATTAAGCAGTGACTATGTCCTTCTCTGTTGTGCAGATGAGCACATCATGTGATGTCAATTAATAATAAAATGAGATCTGCAAACAAATGGACCCATAGTGAAGGGAGAAAAGTGATGGGGGCTATATTATGATGAGGACCGTACTATACATATCCACTCACTAAATCCCCTGCAGAAACAAATCCATCGAAAGATAATACTAAGTACTGAGCCAGAAAAGATCTTACCTTTTGTTATATTTTACTGAGTTCAGTGACTACCTTATATCAACACTTCCAGGATGAGCTGGCCCAATTCCTCAGTGTCTCTGATATGCACCTTCCCTGGTGACTGAGCCCTGCCACTGCTATCCTACCAGGCCCAAATCCAATGATTTTCTGGCTCTCACAGCATGTTAAGATATTTCACCCTGGTTTATAGGATGTGTTTTCTGAGCAGCTCCAGCAGGTTTTGGAGCCTACAAAAGCCTCCTCCTTTGGCAGCTGTGACCCAAAGCAAGATGCACTGACTCAGAGCAGCCTCTTTGGAACATAACACTATTTTTATGTACTAAAAGGAACATAACATTCAAGAAAAAAAGGGGAAAGCACCTGAGGGCTTACAAAGGTACGGTTTTCCAGAGGCTGTCCATGTGCCTCAAAAATAAGGTGGCCACTGCTTTCCTGATATACAGTGTCACCTACTTCTCTGTACATTTGGCATCTGTCTGTTTGTCAGATTCTGCTTTTTAATCACCTAATGTTTCCATTCTTTTCCCTGAGGCACCAGACTCAGTCTGGTCAATTTATGAAGTCCAAGCAGTGGCTTCTAGGAGCAAGGTTCTCGAAGAGTTGTGATACCTGTGATTGAAATCCATTGCTTGACTTCCAGCCTTAACTATCCTCTCTGCACAAAGTAGCAAAGAGTATAATAACTCTCATATAGACATCCTGTTGTTGAAAACAGCATAGATCATCCCTGTAATTTTTACTGTCTTATTCTGGTGAAGCAGGGTAATATATAGTCTATTATCTTTGGCTTGTCTTTCAAGAAAAACCTGTAAGTTATAATAAGAAAGACACAAGAGAGTCCTGAAAACAAGAACAGTTCTTCCCTGGGAGAAGATATTTGTTGCCTTTAAAGTAAAATTGTCAGTGGTGCTTTCTCAGAGCAAGTGGTCTTTGTGTTTCTCAGGAATTTTTAATCTATTTAATCTTTGACTTTTTCTTTCCATCTTTCTATCCTACTAAAAGCTCTCAGGTTCCCAGGAAGTGTGTCCGCATATCAGCAGTATCAATATAAGAAAAAGAAGTCCTATAACTAGGTAGAATTAAAAATATTTTAAAAATATTTCTGTTAATCTGCTGAGGTTCAGCCTTAGAAAAAATGCAGCTTTTCTGTTTGCAAATAAATTTTTACAAAATTACTGTAAAAATAGCTAAGATTTTAATTTCTTCCCCTTTCCTTACCTGTCATCCCATATCACCCAAGGAAAGGGTCAGACTTCAAGCTTGAATTTGTCTTACTTTGAATCCCTTCACAGTAGCCTCAGAACAGAGAGCGAAAGATGTCATGTATGGATTTGGACTGACCTTTTCATCGAGACCTCATTCTGTTCACTGTTACCAAAAAGTCTCACAGCCAGTTGCATGCACTGATTTTGTTTGCAAAAGGATTTAGAGGGTAATAATTGGAAAAGAGATTGACACTGACAGAATGAATGTGTGCTGCAGATGAAACTAGCTCTTTGGGGTTTTTAAATGCGACCCTGAAAGTAGAATTATATTATATTAGAGTTAATAAAAATTTTCTTCAAGCAGTGAGAAAATAAAATGCTAGGAGTGACTAGATTAGTTATTTTCAACCTTCTGACCTGGCTGTCCTTTTGGTTCATCCACCTTTCCCTCATGTTGCCCCATAAGCCTTACGGTAGAGAAGGAAAATGTGCCTCCAGTTGGCCTGTAATTTTGGTGCGCGTTTCTGTAAACTTTAAAAATGATGTTTACCATCAAGCTAGTGCATGGCACATGCCAAGGGCTTCTTGTTTAATGACGCAATTCAATCCTTTCACCCCAAAATGCCACAGAGGAAAAGAAAGCAGCCTTGCAGCAAGCCTGGAAGACCTGTGATTCTCAGCTCACTGCTCAAACCTTCTCATTAGTGTACTGAAACGAATCCATACCTCCATTATACACAAGAAACATTAAGCTGGAGGCAGTAGGACTAGAAGGGACCTTGGAAATTCAACTTGTCCATCCTCCTGCTTCAGGATAGAATCAGCTTTGTGTAAACACATACTGTCAGACAGTGTCTGCTCTTAGAAACCTCTGAGGCTGAAGAGGTTCGTGCTGTCTTGGCCAATCTGGTTCAGTGCTTTATTCTTTCTGTGACCATCCTAAATTCCAGCTAAACCACTTTGTTGTTCTGGATACCCCAAGGATGATTTAATGAAAATTTTTAAACTGAGAGTAGGTTTGCCCATAATGCAAAGTACCCCAACACTAAACATTGTCCTCCTCCTGAACAACGAATGTCCTTGGCTTTTCTACTTCCTGAGTGAAAGCATGTCTCTATCCTGCTCAGGTAAAAGCACACAGCTTTTACAGAGAGAAACCTCTGTTTATTCTCCATTTTACACCCACCACCACTTTTATTTTGTTTTTTGAGGGTTTTTTTTGTGGAAAATGAGAATCATTCTTCCATCAGATGTGTGTTGACAAACATTTGCCGGCTCTGCCAGCAGTGTCCTATATTGAACAGAAAGCTATAACTTCAGATACTCATGTGCAGAAAAACAAAGCATACTCTCTGGGCAGAATTTTTAATGAAATTTTAGTCTTTTGATTTATGGGAATTTTAAAAATATCCCATAAGGGAAAGACGTTCCTTTTTCATTTTGACAAAGCAAGAGATAGATTTCTATTCCTCCTATAATAATAATGTACATGACATTCTTTAGCAAAGAGTTAAATGATAATTGGAAGAGAGAGAAAATTCAAGCAAACCACAAACATTGTTTGGTATTTACAATTTCCTTACAACCTAAAAATGTGAAAGCTGCAACTACTCCCTCTTACAAGATTTTGGGAACTCAGTAGAAAGTCATGGCAGTGCTTAAAGACAATTTTTTGTATAGATTGAAAAAAAAAAAAAATGGGTGCAGGAACAAAAAAGTTTGAAAAAGTGAGCTGATGGAAGCTGTGTTTGTGAGAGAGCAGATGAGGGATGTCAGGGAACTGGCCTGGTATCCTTCTTGATTCCATTTCCCC
>NW_009647828.1:1987770-2054738 GCF_000708025.1 Charadrius vociferus
GGAGTCTGGCCACCCTGTTCAGGTTCCTTTGAAAGTCTATGCCACAGGACACCTGCTATATGAGGTGGTCTTCCAGTGAAGTTTCAAGGTTGTCCTTCACAGCTCATTTCTAGTCCAAAAGCTGCCTTTGGAGCAAGACTGGGTTTGAAGACCCATTTGAATTTCAAAGCCCAATGTTGAGGTTTGCAGTAAAAGCCAGCCTTGGCCCAAATAATGTGTAATGCGAATAAAAATCTGCCCTCTTAGGACACCTAACTAAACTACCTTAAAAAATATGCTCTAAATAGCATGCTTACATATCAAGATAGAATCAGACCTGAGGTTACATTTTCTGAATAATGCTTTGACAACAAGACTGCTTTTGACCAGTTAATGTATTGGTTTGACCTCATTAACCAGCTAGTTTCTTATGAGATACTTAACAAAGACCCTTTGAACACATAAAATACAAAAGTCAGCTGGGCTGCCTTTGCCCCACCAGGGATTTAAGCCATGCAGAAGGACAATTTAATATATGTAGGTGTTAAATGAACCTGTAAATCTTTAAATAACTATGAAGTAGTATCTAATGGGATTACTGTTTTGTTTTATATCACCTTTCTTTTTGGTTCCAAGTATTTCAGCTGCTCTATAAAATGCTTCTGTCATTAACAAAACCCAAGAGTTATTTTTATGGTAAAAACCAACAATGTGAAAAAAATATGATGGTTTCAACAGGACAGTTCCTGGTAAACAATTTCTGTTTTATTCATGTGGGTGAGCAGTCCTCTAAGTTTCAATGATCAGTAAGCCTCCAAAGACAACATTTTCTCCAGATTTATACAAAAATTCTACAAAATAGCCATTTTCCACTGTGCTTAGTAAAAGGGATTGTGAAATTGTGAGCATGGCATTTGGATGGGGTGCAGCCTGTAACAAGATGCAGATACATGGAATTCTTGTGGGCAGGGTCTTGATGCCAAAAGCCTTAATTTATTCTAATATAGACACATGACACAGTGTCATGTGCATCGATGTGGCTTAGTGCAAGTAATTCTTTGAGTCACGGGTGCTTTTGAGTGGTTTTAGGGTGCATAGGGTGAGATAACAAGAGGACAAATAAGGTACAGAAATGTGAAAGAAGTAAATATGTAAAGCTCAGTATCTAAACTTCTTTGGATTGAGCACATTATGTTCTCACCAGAGCTAGCAGGTGCTGCCACTGACTTCAGGGTGCAATGAATTTAGGTGTGCACAATGACTTTTTAAATTCTTGCTATAAAACTTCTCAATAAAAAAAATCCATTTTGAACCAATGACAATTTGAAAAAGGAAAACATGATAGAGTTTACTTCATTATTATCATAAAATAGGAGTGATTTTATTAAGGAAAATTAATAAAACACAACTTGCTAATGCTATATAGATAGTTGCTTTTTTCTGATGCAAATAGTAACATTTCCTCTCTGGCTATATGTGTGTTTATCATAAATACAAACTTTCTCTATAGTAAAACTCTAATGAGAAACCTTTGGAGTTTTGCTTTTTCAAAACAAACAATCATCACATCTATATGAATGTTTAATTTACAACAGCATAATTTCACAAATATCTGTTTTACTTCATCACTCTTCATAAAAGGTATTACCAAAGATTTATTTGGTAAATCTATAGATAGGTACATCAGCAAGCCAGTTCATGTGTTCATGTAACAATTTTGAGACTTTATTATAAATGTTCGTAACAGCGCTTGCCTGTTCAGAAAATCTCAAATAACCTTAAAAATCTTCTGTGTGTAATTCTGTGTCACCTACCTGCTCTGATTCACGAAACCATTCCATGTTCCTTCAGGCATCAGGAATTAATGGTATGAGGGAGCAACACTCTCAAGGAAGGGTCACCTGAGGGGTGCTGGCTTGCCCATGAGAGAATGATATGGAATAAAAAGGCAACAACAGACTTCACATTCTCTTGAATTGGTGGCAATTGTGTAGAATAAAAGAAACTCCCATATGAAGAACAGTTGAATAAGGTAGGACTTTTCTGACTACAAGGATAGTTAAGGAGGAATATGATATAGATCAATAAAGTTATGAGGTGGGTGTTTAGGGTGTGAGCATCTCTAATGAAGCAATTTCAAAACAAACAGAAGAACATGCAGTTAAGATGTGGAATGAGGAAACAAAAAGTTTACCAGGAGTCAAGGGAAGAGTTGACAAGTTCCTGGTGTAGAAATCCATTAAAGTTCATGATATATTTTTACATTTTTATTAGCCCTAAATAAATTCTGCAGACAGGAGCCATGTCTAGCTTGAGAAGTTTGGCAGTTGGGAAGACTATTGCTTGGGAGAAATACCACTTTTGTTTGCTTTTGTAATCTTCCACGGAAAGATGCTTTTAGGTATTATTGGAGACAGACTACCTTTGGTCTCACCTAGTGTGCTCACTCCTCTATTCTTATTATTTGCAGTCAAATATTAGGTGGGGTTCCTCTCACAATATTAGTCAACTTAGAGTCATCTGCATGTTATATCTTGTTTATCAAGATTCTCTTTATAACTAGTGAGAGATGTGCACCAGAAAATTATTTATTCTCCCTATTTTAGGAAGAGATGAATCATCAAGTAGAGATGTCTGTGTGCCTCTACTAACCATAGAGAGTCAAGGGCAAATCCCTTAGATCAGTTAAACACATAGACATGATATCTCCATCAGACATGCATGAAATAACGTTTTGAGTTTTGTCTTTCAACCTCCATTTTATTTTATAGATGGTTTATTGATTTTAATCCCTCTGCAACATTCAGTTTGCTTTAAAATTGTTATTTGAGATCATGAGTGCCTCATTTGAGGCACTAAGATCTAACATGTAAGAGCAATCAGTTTGGGATGTAGCAAACATGGTAAAGGCTAGGACCCTCTTAGAAAGCCTGTGATTATTTAGTTAAGGATCAGGAATATCAACGAGTTTCTTTATAAGAAATGAGATGGTTTGTCACTCCTATAGAATGTGTTCACTGGGTGGTAATATGAAGTACATGAATCTCTTCTCTAAATCTTCCAGATGGGATGCCCAGGTGTCAAATTAACCAACTGTAGATGAAGGACTTCATATCACAATTGTGCTCAGTCTTCTCTGAGCACAATCTGTGGAACAACTAAGCAAGAATATGAGTCACAGGTTTGGCCACCCCTTTTTCACCCCAAAATTTTCTGCAATTACAAACTGCTTATAGAGCACTGACCATGCACAGGGCCTGCCAGAATATTGGAGATAGTCACAATGCGTATCAAGCTCCTGGGGATATTATAGGCACTGAGATTCAGTAGGCCAAATCCAGTCCTAATGTGCCAGCATATATCCAAGAAATCTGAAACAACATGGGATGCAGAAGATCAGATGCCTCTTCCCTAACCTGTTCACTCAAAAACTTGGCATGTAAGTCCAGTCTAGTTATCCTGACTCCCTTTCTAAGCACTGGAGGGAGATACGCATTTCTAAAAGTAAACCACCTGTCCTAGATAGCTGTATTAATGTGACTTACCTTGAAATTGCTTACTTCTTCCTATTGACATTAAGGAAGGTAAGGCATCTTGGTGGTTGCATCTTAGACTTTGGCATGTTAGAGGTGGATGTCTAAGCTAGGGGCTGGGAGGAAAAACACCTTAAGAAAACAGTGAGCTGGGATGAGATAACCAGCTGCCCATTTCAATAACTTCACCTTGACTTCAAAAGTCTCAAAAATGGTTTTCTATAGATAAACAGTCCCTCTCATATTATGGAACTTCTCCTGTTCATTTTTTTCCTCCCTACAGACAGTTACCAAGCCTGTGGATATTGCTATTTCTGATCATCCCCCGACTGTCACTTTTCCGGCATGTACTTGCAGTGCTTAAAAGAGAAGTGTCTTCTTCAGTGAGGACACAATGGGATTTGATGAACCCTGTGAGAAAATTGCAGAGGGGAAAGAATCAGACTCCGATTGCCTAATTTTCACAAAATACAGGCAGACAGAATGCATTTGTATGAAATGTTACCCATAATTGTTATCCAGACCAGACAAAGCAATAGTGGGAACAATACTTTCCTTATGGCAATTGAGACCATTTCTGGAAGATCAGAACAGGTCAAGAAAGAGGCTCTGTGGGACACCTATGGTTAGGATATCATCAATCACAATCATAGCCAGGGAGTATTTAAACTCTGGTGTGAGTATGCACAAAAGGTAACATGATTCAGTCCACCATCAGGATGACTGCAAGCTACAGTTTGCTTCTTACAATGAGAACTGTGATTGCAGTGTCAGAAGTCAACTCTAAATCAGAAAGTACAGCTTCTGTTAAGCAGCCTCTTATCCTTGAGGAAGATGATGTGATCAGTAAATTCAAGTTGAACAGCCAAGGTGGAAGGCAGAGGTCAAAATCAGAACTGACTTTCTTTAGAATAATTACCTAGTACAATGTCACAAATGCAATGCAAATGAGTAAATGCATCCCATTACATGTTTAAATTACTAGTTGAGTTGAAGTAATGCAGTATTTTATTTAATTTTATTAAGCTTTTGAGTGCCAGTGATATGGCATTTAGCCACATGAAATCAGAAAGATAAGAGATTGTAAAATGTGCAATGTAACACTCTTTACACTGACTATGCAAAAATATCATCTTTGTGTCTTCAGATAATGAAGAAACCCTTCAAACAAGAAGTTGAAATTTGTCAACATCTACCTAATACATATATTTGGAGCATTACTGGGCCAGTGTCTACATTATGCAGAGTCTCCTGGGACAATTCTGGAGAAATAAAAAAATGACCTGCAAAAAGTTTTTGAGCACTGTGAGAAGTGCCATACACTGATAGATTCTCTTATTAAAAACAAACAAAAAACAAACAAAAAACCCCAAAACAACAAAAAACCCTAAAAACTGAGAAAGAAAACTTGATTATCAGTATTGCTTATCTTAGAGGGGAGGAAACCCCAAGCACAAGAAAGACCTTCAACTCAGGAAGGAAAATATTAATGAGAAACAACTTCCGGAAAAATAAACCTAGAGGTATTCAAACTGCCAGCAGGACATACATTTGTAACAGTGAAACAGGGTCCCAAAGGAAGCAACATTTTTTCCATATTTGGCTACCCGTGGATCTAGACTGGCTGTGTTTCTGGAAGTCGTGCAGGACAAGAGGGTGAAATCTCATGAGCTTTGTTTTGCAAGATGTCAGACTGATTGATCTGTTGGTCCCTTCTGGATGTTAACTTGGTGTTTATTAATCAAACAGAAATGACTATATTCCCAGAGCCCTGTCCCAGCAAAGCGCACAGCTCAATTAAAAATCTGTGCTGGATTATCTGGGATCATTCGAGTTCTGTGATTAGTTTAACTCTGTGGGCCAAAAGCAATATATGTTCACAGCTCACTCTTCTCTAAACACTGGAGCAGCATTTCAGTGTGAAGTTTCATGTTGACCTTATTAACCTTATGGATTTTTCTCCATTACTTTTTTGTTTTGGTTTGTTTTGGTTTTTTTCATTTCTTGTCATAAAGGGTTATTAAGAGTTGTTTGTAATTTGATTACAGATTAACTGTCTCCAATAGTCTGATTTTCTTTTTTATTTCTATTTTGGCAATTAATAACTTTTAAAAGATGTGTTTCTCTACATTTGAAAAAAAAAAAATTTGAGGAGGATTCCAAGAAAATCTTGTGTAATGCCTTGTGCAGTGGAATGTTTAATTGAAAATTTAGGGATATTTTTAGACCTTCTCCATTATATTCAGATACTCATTAACAGTGGGCAGTAGATAGATAAATCCTTTCTGGTTGGACACATACCATTTTCTCCATCAGTAACTACACTTTTCTGTCAGATGGTATCCCACAGTGGAAAAGATTTCCTGTGCAAGTGTTGCCAGAAAGTGAAATTTGCTAAAGAAATGCAAACTGCCAGTGTGCGCAACCTTTTCTATCACTGTCTGCCCTCCTCTAGCAGGTAAAATCAACTTCCTCAGCACACGTACATCTATGTTATAGCTCTGGGAATCACCTCTTGATACCTCTGCATGTTTTCTCCAACCCAGCTTAATTATTTTTTAAAAAATACGTTGGAAATGAATTTACTAGCCCTCCACTGTAAAATAGTTTTAGTTGCTATGTACATAGAGTTGAAAAATAGAGGAGCTGCTGAATTAGGTCACCTAAAACACCATTCACCTCTCCAGCACAGCTTTCTATCTTCTTATTGCTGTGTGTCACCTTCTTTCTAACCAAACCAAGACCATCACTGCATTTGCAGAACAATGCTGAGCTGCAGACCCTTCCTTCTGGCCCAGAGCCATCTCCTTGTGATGCTCACTTGCTGGACTATTCCAGCACAGGAGGGCGAGTACAAGGTCCTGTTGCTCTGGGCACTGCAGCTCTGTCAACACAACAAACTGTCAGAAACATGGGACTGCAGAAGCCTGACTTGCTAAAACTGGTTGCAGAGAAGTGTATTTGGTCTGTGGCGTACAGCAGTTGTGGTCACAGTAAAATGAGTGGCTGTAGGAAGAGAAATGAGGCAGTCAGCTAACTGAAGCTGCCTTTTTCTTGGGACCACTGTCTTTCCATTGAATGAACTCTCTCTTATTGTATTTTTTAATGATTTTGTTTGAAATCAGAGTTTTCAGTCATGAAATTTAGCAGATACAGCTGGGAAAATATGAAGAACTGCTTCCTCTGCCCTTTTTTACTAATTTCAGAATGCCTCTCAAAGCAGATGTCTTCAAAGATTTTATTTTTCTAACATAACATAAAGGTGGTTACATGGAAAAACAGAGGATGTTATTTCTTAACAAGACTTTCTTCTAGTCCCTTCCTCATAATGGCTCTAAGAATGAAAGTAATTCAGGCTGACAGGTCCTCGCTGCTTATAGTACAGCATACAGAGAAATAGCATAAAACTTCTTAAGAGCAAAGTGATGAAAGCCATGACTACTCCAGAAACACATACAACAGAGGAATATGACTGTTACTTTGAGCAGAATATATTTCTTGAATAATGTCTCTCCAGAAAGTGGATAAAAGTTTTGTGTCATTTCTGTTGCAGAATTTCATCATATCATGTATAAGACTCTTGAAAGTTTTATTCCTGGAAAGTTCATCTGTGACTGAAAGACTAGAGAGAGAGGGATTAAAAAAATATCCCCAAACCTCTGGGCCAAGGATGTAGTATAGAATTTAAACAACATTACAGAGAGGATCACATTTAGATGCATTTCACAGAGATGTATTTATTTTTTGAATAACCACATTACTCAAAGCAGTTTAGCAACAGGCAGGAGGGAACTGCCTCAAGGATAAACAGAAGACATTGAAAATGGTTGTTATACCCCTGCAATGCATTTGGTAGACTGTAAAAATAGTAAAGTTAATCCAAATGAAATATAAATCAGAATGGTTATGAAATAAGATTTGGACATATCAGGCTACACCCTGCAGTCTCTACTTTGGAAAAAAGAAAGTATGTGGCTGATTGAAATAATGGTTTCATTTGAGTGAAAGTTGCCAGGTTGACTGCTGGATTTTCTTTCTGTACTTGTTTTCTTTGCTAAAAGCATCTCTAAGGCACTCCTCGCTCTGGTAGGGAGAGTGGTTCATACTCCCATGTCTTCTTTCATTGCCCAGGTCAAGAGTACAGCAACACTTTGTGGTGGGCACATACCTGTGGGCTGTGTGTAGTGATCGTAGTCCTGACAGATGTGACATTATGTCTGATGTGTACTGCATGGTGGCTGGTGGGCGACCAAAACCAGGAAGAGTCATAGGTACCCCAGAGATGTGGGATGTAACTGAGCAGCTCCAATGCATGCAGCTTCAAGGATGATGCTGATAAAGGATATAGTGTTGGACGATATTCACTGTTGCTTACATTATTTTCCACATCATAAAAGCTTTTTCTGCTATGGTCACCTGAGTGTCACCATAGTTTCCACCACTAATGTCATTCCAATTTCTACAATGAGTGGCCTATAGCATATATCAGAATCATGGATATTTTCTTTACAAAGGCATGCTCAAGTCACTGTTTTTTCAATGCATGCTCAGCTCCATTGCCATAACATGTCAATAATAGACTATTCTCTACCTGTGGTAAGAACTTCAGTGGTGTCCCTATCCCCACTCAACCTTGACAAGGCATTTAGACAGCACACAGGTTACAACAAAACATAACATGTGCTTATCAACTTTGCTTCTGTTCCAGTGGAGACAGAAAAAGATAGTTACCTAGAGATTAAAACTTTGGTAATAGTCTATACAACAGTTTTTTCATCCTGAAAGAATTATTTCTTAGTTGTTTCTTTCCAGTTCCAGGAAGCTGGCTACTGAGGAAACAATTATTTACGACACTATTCTTTCACCTTGTGTAGATCACTACCAAACCTAAGCACTTATAAGTGTGGGATAAAATTCCACAAATAATCTAGTACATACAAACTATAGTTAGGTTTATGTAGACAGAAGTATTTGCAACCATGAAAGTTTTTTTCTTTGATATCTTTTGTTGTTTACCACCTTTCCCAGAGATTTGATTACACCTCTCAATCAGAATCTGGGTCTGTAAAGATGATTGACACATGGAAAGATCTTCCATGAGGTTCTGAAACATCTGGGAAAATAATAAAGTGCCTGAAACTGTTCCCATATGTAATGCTCTTTTCTGGAGCATTTCTTGACCTGAGTAATGTCTTATCCTCTAGGTGATAGACATTCTTGTGAGAAAAGCTACATATCCCCAGAAAAAAAAGTGTATTAGCATTGTATCCATGAAAAATGTTGAAGCAAAAGGTATTTTAACACAACAGCTGAACATAGACAACAATTAGTTTCCTTCCCTTCTTCAAGAGCTTTTTATATAAATCCCATGAGGTTTTTTCGTTTATCTATTTTGTTACAGACCATTTTGCCACATTTAAAATGGCCTTCAAGGCATTTTTAGAAAGCTATTACTCAATGTCAGGCTTGCAAAGATATTACAGACACCGACTATTCAGCACCCACAATGAAGATTGCAGCAAATAGGACTGAACTGTTAGAAGATGTAAAGAGGAAGCATTAGCAATGGGAAAGCTGCCAAGCTTCTCAGAGGAGCAGAGGTAATTCTTTCATCATTGTCATTGCTGGGTCCCAAGTCAGGTTGTGTTTATTATAAACAGGGGAGTTGATTTATAAGAAAGCCAGAGGGTATTTTACTCTTCAGTCTCTGAATTTAAACTTGTAAGATACAACTAACCAACAAGACTATGGTAATTATCAAATCAGGGTTATTACACCTTCATCTTCTTGCAAAACAACTCCCTTACAACACCTCTTTCCTTTTCTCGCTCTCAAATGCTCACCCTTCTCTTTGAATCTAGTAGATTTCAACAGAAAGGTTATTTTTTTCCCCACAAATTAATTCACTCCCTGTCTTCTTCATTCAACGTCGAATCATCTTGGCATGCTAGGAACTTCTGCAAAACACATGAACGAGTTCAAATTGGCTCTTTGGAGAGCTTCCTGAGGTTCATTTCCCACTAAGAGGACTCATTCAGTCTTCCTCTTTGTGAAGAGTTGAAGTGAGGAGAGGCTGTTGTCCTCCTCTTGAGGCTTCTTTCCCACCACTAGTCCAGGATGTAAACAAAACTGTAAAATAACAGCAATGGGTTGTTGTACTGAGTTATGAATCCAGAGAAGAGTTTATGTCAGTAAGGTGGAGTGTTAGAAGCAAAAATGGGTAAACCCCATATCTAGGACTTCTGGTACTTTCTCATTCCTTGGCTCCATCAGTAGTAAAATTACAAATACTTAAAAACATTTTGGCTTGGACAGTTTCACAGAGAACCTCAGTGAGTAACATTAATGTACATAAAATGCCAGATTTCCCTCTTGGTAGCTAGCTAAGTACTAGGGGAAAAACAGTGAAGATGTCATTATCATATACAAGCGCTAAATCTGAAGGGGTATTTAGGCTCCTAAGTCCCATATATTTTAGCAGCACTTAAATGCTTTCCAGGCTATATTTCTTAATACATCTGAGCTCCTATTTCCACTTCTGTCAAATAGGAAAGCACAAACCATTCTTATAATTTAGAGTTTCTGTTTTGGAAATTAAGAAATGGGTGTTTTCAAATTCTCTGTGGAAGGAAGAAAAAAACAGACAAGGTTGTTTAACAAAAAATAAATGAGGACTCCAAATCCATGTAGTTATAAGTGTCTTGCTTCCAGCTCTTACCGATTCTAACAATGCAAGCCTAGGCAACAGAGGTTTGGAAGAGATGTATGTGCTGAGGGGCTGGAGACAGGGCTCCTGTCCCTGCCTCAGAGAACGCAGAGTTACCAGCTCTCTTCCATATAGCAGGGTCTGTCTTCAGGCCATCTGTCTTGGAAAGCGATATCCCAATTAGACCCCCATAAAAGGTGTCAGGAACTATGGCTGTTATGAGCTAGGAAACTGGCATTTTTTCACCATAGGTATGATGCAAAAGATTCACCTTTGATTAAGATTTCTTACCTCAAAGAATTTCTGACCAGCAATATTTGTGCCAATTAAAAAAAAAAAAATTATATATATCATATATTATATCTTTTAGAAAGCGTTATGATTGTTAGGTAAAAGTTGCTAGGGAGTGGCCAAATATCAGTAGTTTTCATAGGTATTTCTTTCCAACCACATCAGTGCATTGAAAAGCTTGAAAAAGCCTTAAAGTTGAAAGAAGCATCTTCTTTTCTAGAATGGACCTTGTCACTTTGCTTTCCAGAAAACATTAAATCCATCATCCAAGTAAAGTTTCTGGGGATACTAACTTTAGACAATGAAAAAAAAGTTAATAAATCTACAGAACAGGCCCATTGGCAGAAGTGTTTGCACACTAAAGTTGGGAGGCATTTAGCTACATGTTATATTCTATTTTTGTTTTCTTGTGATTCAGGAGTAGTTACTTTCATTAAGTTCAAATATTGCACTGAGAACCAAATGGTCGTTAATGGGGTCTCTCCTCAGATTTCAATACCAGTAAAGCCAAACTCATAGCAGGAGGAAGAAGCTTATACTTCCTCCTTCCCTCCCTCCCTCCCTCCCTCAGTCTGGTCACAGTATTTTTAATACACTACATTTCAATAAACATACTCCTGCATGTCCCGCATTCATCTAAATCCTGCAGTCACTGCAAATCCTCTGTTGTTTGTTGTAAAATAATGGAGTTCCTTACTTTTGCTAGACACTCTGAACTAAGGTGTGTGACCATTTCTAAGTAACTCTGCAGGACGTTTATTTGCATAAAAAAGGGATTTGGCTTCTCTGAGATATTGGCCTTGCTACTGTTAATTTCCAGCAGCAGAGCTGCCACTGTGCTGAGACAAGGGAGATGTGAGCCAATCCCATTTGTGATTCTGAATGCAAACTTCCAAACAAGCTCTAATGCTATCCAATTAGGTGAGGTGGGAAACCAGAGCAAGAATCTTGATTAGCATTTACATGCATTAACATTTACAGTAGACCAGACAAAGTAATAAGCTGTTCCCAAAATAAGCAAATGACATGAATGGCACATGTAAAACAGTATAGTTGATTAAAATCTTGCAGCTTCATTGCTAGTGTTGACATGTTAAAAGTCAGCTCCCAAACTCTCCTTCTCCATTCTCATTCATACCATGGTATTGCATGTGCTCCTGGCTTGCTACAAGGATAACTGTGATAATGTTTTAGCTGCATCCTCGCTGCTTTCAATGGAGCTGGACTGCTTTACAAAAAGCTGGAATACGATGTCTTGTATGTGCTTTCTATTATTATTTTGCATATTATGGGCCATAGTATTGATCTAAGCAAGGACTATGGTTGGTATGGAAAATGTCATTAAAAGTTCTACGAGGGGTAAGGAGGTAAAATTTTACTTTTTGCTTTCCTGTGCTACCAACTGAATCGCATCCATGTTTTTGCTTTTGCTATATTCCACCCATAGGCACACCTTAGGACTATGTTGCACACATGTGCAGATGGCATCTTGAGCTAAAATTTACATTTCATGTTTTAATGTGTTTGTCATAAGTCTTAAGAGCTGAAAGGGCTCCCCTATATCCCACCCCTTGGGCTAGTTATCTGCCAGTGCTTGACCCTTCCTCCATTTTTGACCTCTGGTGCTTGGACCCCTCTGGCCTAAAAGCTTAAATTGAGCATTCAATAACTACACAATTAGTGGGGCACAAAATCACAGAATGACCAAAGTGATAAGGTTGATAGGAAGCCCTACAGTTTGTCTTGTCCAGTCCTCTTGCTCAAAGCAGCATCAGTTACGGCATGTTGCCCAGACCCATGTCCAGTTGATATTTGAATATATCCATGGACAGAGATTCCACAACCTCTCTGTTGCAGTGTTCGATCACCATCACAGTAGGAAAGCTTTTTTTGTATTTAAATGGAATTTATTGTATTTTTTTTTGTGCCCAATGCTTATTGTCTGTTGAATGGGAACCACTGGGAAAAGTCTGACTCCCCCTATCAGGTACCCTGAACCAGAATATTTTAAGAGTGGGATGGGGCAATCATACCTTCACATATGCCTTAAACTAACCCATAGCCAAGCCATTAACCAACAGAAAGGAAAGTCTTTACCTGCAGTGGGCCTTGTACAGGTCCTTAGATCTGCCAAGTTGTGTTGGACTGGGCTTGCTTTTAAGTGACTTGTTCTTAATCTAGGCATTTGCATCCCACTAGTTTTCACAAAGACATCTCCATCCAATATACTGGTTTCTACTAAATGTCAGTTAAGGATTCTGCAGCTGTTTCCTCTGCTTGGGACATATTGCCCTCTATGTTCTGTCTAAATGGGATAAGACCTCTTAGATATGAGCTGAGGAAATGCCCTCCAACGAGACTTACTCACCAAGCTTTGATACTCAAACCATTGCCATTCTCAGGTTAAGATCCCCTGGCAAGAAAGAGAAACCTCTATTCTGAGGCAAACTTTACAGTTCAGAGTGTTACCAGCTTAAAGTGTCTTCTTGCAGCTTGGTCACAGAGGACAGTCAACCCAGCCCAACTTCATGCAGGCTCAGGCTGTACTACTTGTGAAACTTCCTAATATCTCTACTGCAATACTTTCTCCCATAGTAATTTGAAGACTTTTAATTTTGCTAAAAGGCTGCAATATCAAAGTCTGTTCATATTTTCTCTTTTGGCTCAAACGTAGCACCAGTTGTGTTCATGAGTAGGGGGAGGATATGCTGTCAATATTGCATTGCTCCCACTAGCGATGAGCCAAATAAATTAAAACAAATCATTTTCCAGCATCTTTGCCCATTTCTATGGTTGTGGAAAATTTAATATTTCTGAGGAACTTCTTGTGTCTCTACAAGAAGAAATTGACATTTGTTAATAATGGCCAAGAACTGGATTCTGACACAAACAGTTTCTTCAGTCTTGTGGTTTTAAGTGTTACTATTTTTGAAATCCAAACATGTATATCTCTCAGGGAATCTCAGAGGAACCCAATCAAAACCATGTCATTGACAAATGCTTGGGTATATGAAATCTGGAGCTATATTTTGCAAATTCAATCTTTCCTTTCCCTCTATTTCTTTCATCTTGTTTTTGTTTGTTTGTTTGTTTGTTGTCTCTTTGTTTGTTTCTTTGTTTTAAATCTCTCCAGTGAGAATAGACCCATACATTCAAAATTCCTGGTGAAATTCCATCCTTGCAAACTCTCTGGCACATTCCAAAAAATTTAATCTATCAGAAAGAATTTCCAATTGATTTACCTCACAGGTGTGACTTCTGGGGGACTAGGATTCAAGTATGATCTAGGTAGTAAAGTTTACTTCTACTTCTCTTGATCTAGTGAATTTGGTGATGAGAAATAATAAAAACCTTATATTGAGGTATTAAATTTAAAGTACCAGTCCTTTTTCCTTTCTAAACAAGTGGCTTAGAAAAGAGATTCTGTCTCTGTGTTGTCTTTTTGTGTTTACAGAAGGGATACCAGCCTATTTAGACACTTCAGGATACCATCACTGTTTCATACAAGCCTCTCCTTCAGGTAGCTTTTCTGTGATATGGACATGAATTCAATGGCAAACCCAAACATTAGGATCAGAATCCAAAAACTGACTAATAGTTCCCAAGAAGCAAGGACCTCTTTTACGGATGTGTTCAAGCAAGGACAGTCAGAAAGTAAACAGCTTCCAACAAAGAGTACCTCTGTGGTCAGAAAAAACAGCCAGATGATCGCTCGTCGTTAGTTTTTCCTGGGAGTTACATGAAATGCTGATTTTCACATTTGAGAAGTGCTGGCCCAAAATTGCAGTCGTACCCAACCAAAGAACTTTTTCTAGAATCCCAGAACCTGCCTTCTGATTCAAAATGCACTTTGCAGCGCACAAAATGTGCTTGCACCTTGTTTCTTCTCCTAGAGACCCTAGAGGAATGGGCAATATTTCATCTCTGATGAGACTTTCTAAACTCAGTCATGTCTGCTAGGAAGGATCTGGGACCTTTGGTCACTGTGAGTCGTCTTGGCTCATTTGGATTCTGGAAAAGACATTTTCTTTGCAAATGGGACTGAAACCATCCTTGCCATTCTCAAATTGATGAAACATATTCAATCTCTGAGTATCTGCAATTCCCATGTTGCTCTTATTATCAGATGCCCATTTATATTTAACGGCATGAAAGATTTGAATTTCAGTGAAATGAGAACTGAAAAGCACTATAAAGGAACCTAGAATACTTGAGGTTAGGTTGAAATAGCTAGGGCACTGTTTTCTATTCAGTTGTAGCTTCCTTTTTCTTTTATTTCTGGGAAAGACTCTTGTAAAATAACTTATGTTTACTCTGGAAGATAATTGAATACACTGGTCATATAGCTTGACCAGGACTGTTTTGTGGAAAAGGAGTATATTTACTGATAAATTGAACAGCTGATGGCTTTTTTTATGGAGTTTCATCACATGTTCTGCTGTCCAGGTTGCAATCGCACTTCAAAATGCTGTGCTTTTCCTCTGCCTGTGAGTCACTCTTAATAGTTACAAAATCACAGCTTCCTGCTACTGGTTGTGAAAATGTTTTCTGAACAACTGAAAAAAAAACCCAAATCATCCCAGCTGTTTCTTTTCAAATTTTGTTTCTGTATCCTTGCCCTCCCAAACTGAGTAAAGCAACTGAAGTTCAAAAGCTCTGTGTACTCTGAAGGACACGCATACTTCCAATATTGAGTTATATCATGAGGTTTTGGCAAGAAGAGAACTTAAGCATTAATCTCAGTAGTTTGAGTAGTGTGCAATTGGGACCTTTCACCAGGTTTTGCCCACTGACTTATTTAGCAAACCAACTTCTTAAAGCAGCTGTAGAAACAGCTATGAACACTAGAGACTTTCACCACCAAAGCAGTGATGTGGTTTTGCAAACCTCTTTTGTGCTGCTATAGGAAAGGCTGCACTTCCCACCATTCATTCTTCTTGTCTTCCAATTTGCCTATTTCCAATTGCATAGTGTTGCTTCTGTCTGCCACGTGTTGCCCTGTTGTGGAGGAAGGAAGGAATTCATCCAGATTGCTGGGCATTCAGGATCTTGGAAAACTGATTGTTCTGTACTTATATCTTAAAAAAAACCCATATCATGTGCTTAGGTGTTCTCATGCCTCCATCCTCTGTTGTACAAACTCAGATCAATATTCTGAGCATACACACATTTTTGCTTGAAAAAAACTGTAGTTACCATTGGATATCACCCCTTATTTTTTTTCTAGGATTGCTATGTATGACTCCCGTGTGTGTATAGTATACTCATATGTCATAACAGCACCACCTTTGCCTCTTTTCAACTGGGGATATAAAATCTTGGAAGCAGGATATTTATTCCATATCGCTATACAGTGGGTCTCAGGCTGTGACCCCAAGACCTGCTGTAATGTTAGTGTATTAAGCAGAGTACTCAGGTTAGTGGGTGAAGGGGTTTCAGGAAACAAGTGGCAGAATGGCATCTTACCATTATTTCTTTGTTTAAGGAAACCTGCAAACTTGTGTTCCTTGCTACAAGCACTGGTAACAAGAACTCCTGAGCTCGCCCAAGGGAAAAGCCTCTGAGGACAAGTATTTTCTGCAAGACCCACAAAGAAGACTTAAACTCAGCACTGCCCATTAAGCCTCCAGTTGTCTGATAGATTCAACAAGTTGTCTGATAGATTCAACAAATCTGAGTTAAGTGCCTGAGCTTCCTACACAGTACTGCGGAATAAGGCAGCAGGTGTCAAACTGCTACAAACGGGTTGTATTAAAAAGTCAGTAAAATTTCCCAGACTGTCATCTTGTTGGATGTTGTTGCAGAGGCAGTACTTCAAATCTAAAAGTTGGTGCAAAGCTATGTTCATTTTTAACTCCTGTAGCTGAAAAAAAAAGGGTGCAAACTTGTGCTGATGCCTCCTACCTGCTGGGTCTATGCCTGAGCCTGTGAGCTGTGTGTTATTGTGAAATGGGGATGTCTTGGTCTTTCCTCTTGCAGCTAGAACTAATGAAATGTTAGCTGGCAAAAGGAATTGTGCTGGAATCTCCTGCTGCCTAGAAGAAATATCTGCAGCCGAGTTGCACAGCATATCTCAGCCTTTACCTAGTAAATACTTAATGTTATTAGGGTTATATGAGAGAGCTGAGAGCATGTTCCTGCTTCAAGCCAAACTGAGGTCCCTGAGTTGATGATAAATTTAATGCTTAATTCAATTGAAGGTAAAAATGCACAGCTCCCTCTGACTGCTGACCTGTGAGGCTGGACTGGGCCCTGCAGGGGATGTGGGCTGGGGGCAGTGCAAAGGTATACCTGTGGTACGGCCCCATGGTCGTGCAAGGTTAATTGTCTGGGGTATGTGGCAGTGCTGGACCGAAATATGTTTCTTTGCATACCCCTGCACTATGTCATGTGAAATCATGAGCCTGAAGGTCTCCATCACAGCTCTGGTTGCTTCGAAATGTCTGAAGAGATTGAACAGTCATGACACAGCCTGTTCTCAGCAAAGCCAGCCCTGATTCTGTCATCCCCCATGTGTGAAGCCATGTGATAGGCAATATTTGTGAAGATTGGGATCCTGGCAAAATAAGCAGAAGGACGATCACCATGCCCTGACCCTTTCCTCCTCCCTCACTGGCATTCAGGACTTTTTTTCTGTGATCACTAGTGTGGTGGGTATTTTTGTTTGTTTTTTTTTTTTTTTTCTAAAGCAACATAAGAAAATGTGAAAGGAAATATTTTTTCCATATCATCTAGAAAAGGAGGGGAGAATGTTGGGTTCAGCCTCTGGCTTTGTTCTGACATAGGCTTTCCCTCCCGACATAATATGACTGAAGAGTAAAGCTTTCTCTTCCTTCCTCCCACCACCTGGCAGTAAAGGCACAGTCTTAGCAGATACACGCTTGTCTTCAGAAAAGTTCACATCTGGGTTTAAGCTTTCTCCTGTAACAGTCCCATACTTTTGTAACCTGGAAGAAGCATTGTTATCTGTCCACTGGGCTTCACTTAGTGTTAAGCCACAGCAGGATATGTGCAACACGCAGCAGACAAGGGGTCTGCTATTTGTATGCTGCAGTAGTTCATTACCCATCCTCCTGTCTCTTAAAAAACACACATAACTTGCCTACTCACCCATGTGTCCAAACAGAAGGGTGTTGAATGGCACCACACCTCACAATTTGTCCCTGCAAATCTGGAGCTGCAGCTTCATTTCCTTGCAACATCCCTCTGTAAAGAAAGGGGATGATTACAAAATGGGGAAGCAGATCTTGCAGTAATTATTCCTTAAAACTTCACAGACTTCAAATGGTCTTCTATAGCTTTTTTATAGTGTTAGCAAAAATCTGGACAAGTAGTAAATTACAGATTAATTGTGCTCAGCTTGTCTTAGTATATTTTGCAAGCCCAAGGGACTTAATGACATAGGATCAAATGACACAGCTTTGCCACCTGATGTGCAAATCTTTGTTTCATGCATTTACTTTCTCATGTCATGTCTAGTGATCAAAGTTTAGAGAATTCCCAGAAAGATCCCTTTGCTGTGGCTAAAACAAAAAGTAGCAGACCATTTCCAAATACAAAATCTGTATCAAGGTTTCCTTGGTTTCAGCTAAATGAACTGGTCCCCTTGGCTCATAGTAATCTTGTAAGATATAATTAATTTTTTTAATCTCCATTTCTCTTGAAATTTCATTCACTCATTTGCTTTTCAATGAAGCATATAGTTTTGTTTTGTGTGTTGTTTTGTTTTTGTTTTTTTTTTTTTAAATTGAAGTGTCTGTATCTTCATTTTTTTCCATTTTGCCATGGTGATTACGTTAGGCAATCTGTGACATAATTCAAATTCTTTACACCCTTATTGTAAAATTGATTATTTTTTCCTGTAATTGAGACTGTTCTAAAGTTAGGTATTTCTCTGGTTTGCCATTTCATGAGCATTCACTATGAATGCAAGAATGGTTATTCAAGCCCATATACATTCTAGAATTTGTTTTGATCTTTGATTTTAAAAACTGGCTGCTGCTTATTCTTTGATGTTTCTCAAATTCCTAGTCTAATTGTAAACCTCACTTCTGAATTTATTCTCCAAATTGAGCATAAGAAATGAACGTCACCAGCCCTTTACAGAAGAAACACAAAGAACAAATTACAACTTAACAGCAGGGTAGAGAAGCAGCTTGCAATATTAAATTATATTGTGTATAACAGACAGTGAACATTTGGGTGAGCAATTGAAAAGAAAACGCTATCTGCAAGATATGTCACAAAACATGATGTTGGATTTCCTGAGGAGCCTGGTCGAAATATCACACTGGCATGAAAGTGCCAGATTTCTAAATGCCTTGGCCCATGGGAGTAAGCATTCAAAATTGCGAGTAAAGCATCTGCAATCTGGCTTACATATTGCTGAGAATAAAATGGCCATTATTTATGCCGTATGATGCCTGTGGAATGAAAGCTGTTACTTGTGTAACTGCCCTGGGTTTCGTGCTGTTTTAACAATGCATCCCAGTGTCAAATTGCTATCATTTATGGATTTATTGCAAGCCCTGGAGAAATCCACCAGAACTTAAGAAATAGGGAAGTGAAAGAATTTCCAAAGCAACTGACTAATAATTAGGCCCAAAAGAGTCACTAAAATAATTTCTCTCACATTTAGAAGAAGCCATGTGGACTCCTAAAAGAAGAGTACAGTCGTGCAGTGTTCCTTTTTTGTCACATATTACCAAATTTTCTGTTAAGTGATCCCCAAAACCATCAAAAAAAGAAAAATAATATATTTGTTTAACCTCAGCCCCCCAGAAAATAACATTCTGCCCTCTTATAGGAAGTAGAAATAGAAAATAAAAATGCAAAGAGATCTTAAGTGATAATTTAGTTTACCTCTTACAAGGATCTGCTTAGCTGGAGATTACTTTTAACAGCTCATCTTATCTCTGTGTATATTGAAAACAATATTTTGCCTTTGTAGTTTCCTCTTATGTGCCTGAAGATCCTCACCACAATCTTACCCACTGTTCTTTTCTCTAGGCTCAATCACTGCAGTTCCTTCAATTTTTTCCTTTTGGTGTGTGTTTTCAAAATTTCTGATCTTTCTCTTTGCTTTCCTCTGGACACAGAGTGAAGAGGCACAGCTTTATTGAGGCGTGGCCTTCAAAACAAGATCAGAGTATCCCAGACTAGGCGTAATAAAGGGAGAAAAGGATAATCTCTTGTGTCTTACAGATGTCACTCATGTTTATACAGCCCAGCATAAAGTTTGTCCTTCTCCAGAAATTTGAATTTTTTTACTGAGTTTTCTGTAATGCTTGTCAACTGGAAGTTCAGTAAATCTCTTTTCTTGCTGTCTAACCAGTTTTCCTTATTCTGCATTTATAAAGAGGATTATCACTGTCTAAATGTAGAAACTTGCACTTATTTGTAATAAATAGTACCATGATTCCCTCGTTTATCAAGAATATTCAGAATTCTACTTATCCGCTCTTGTATGCTGACAGTCTCTCTTTGCTATAAAATTTCAGGTGGCCTGCAAACCTAAAATCATACTATTTTATTGGTCAAGATTACTGAATATATGTAACAGCACCAAACCCAAGAGAGTCCCAGTGCCATGCAGCTCTGTCTGAATTGGCAGTCAACCTTTAATAATTAGAGGACAGTTTTTCAGTGCTTTTTGTACCCTCCATAGAGCAGTTACACCCTCTGTACACCCAGCTAATGCTTTCACATCTTACCACTGAGGATATTATATAGGATAACACAAAAAAACTTCATTAAAGTCAAGGGACAACATCAACTGCTTTTTCACTAAGGACTATTATTGTATCTTGAAAGGAAAATAGATTGGTCTGAAACTTTTTTTTTCTGGATGGATTCATGATAGCTCCTAGATGTCTGCCAATTGTTTATTCTGTGTTAGCTTTTTTTTCATTTTTTTTTTTTAGCAATTGGAGGTTAAGATGGATAATGATAATTCCTTAGTGCTCTGCTCAGCTCTTTTAATAAAATATTCAATATGGGGTTTGGGTTTGTCTTTTTTTTCAATTTTTCAGCTGTTGGGTCTTTAGGTATCCATTCTACAGAAAAGTCACCAGCTGTTTGGAAGTTATTTCAACCAGTTATCTATATGAAGGTAACGAAACAATATAAAGTTAGATGGGAACTTCTAATATCTCCCACCACTGTCTACCTGTTTTCAATTTCTGGTCTTAGTTACCTCTTGCATTAGCTGGGTTGGCCTTTCTGCTCTGTGCAAGTTTTATTAGTGTATCTGGCCAAGGATAATTATTTTCGTGAAGGCTAAAGCAAAAAATGCATTAAGCATCCTGACCTCTTGGCATTATCTGTTGACAACTCCCACTTTCTGTTGAAGCAGGATGAAAACTTTCCTTGTTTTTGCACTCGCTACTAATGAACCTTACAGTTGCCAAGATCACATTTTTGTGGCTCTGGCAAGTTTTCCTTCATATTTCTGATGTTTTGATGCAGTTTTCTTTGTCAAATTGTAGAAACTGAAGGCTTTGGTCTAGCAACACATATTAATTAATTTCTAACTTGAATACATTTAATTAAGGATGTGTGTTAAAGCATTTTTGGAAAAGAAACATTTGCAGGATTGCAAAACAGATTTTGGTGCTTCTTGGGATGTCTCTAGCCTATGATCTGAGAAAAGTATAAAGGCACCTATGACTTTTGAAGCTACTCCATTTAAGAAGGAGAGAGCATATTTTATATGGTTATTTTGAGTGGCTGAGACTCTAAGTGTTTCTGTAATCATTATTGTCTGCCTAAAGCATTCAATAAACACTTTTCTAACTGAATAAATATGAAAGGCATCATCATGCAAAGTCATCTCTTCCTCTTCTAATGCTAAATTGCAATATGGAGCTTTCAAGCTCTGCATTTGGATTTCTTCAGCTCCTGCTCTTCTCCTTCACAATCCCTTCTTTAATTAGACTACGTTTTTAAAAACAGAAAAGAAATTAAAAGTAAATGACATGTGAAAATGTTGTTATGTTACATTAACTTCACAGATGGTGAAGGCCTACTTCACTGAATATGAGTATAAACATTAATTCTGTTCTCTTCCTTCTTCTAAATAAGACCTATTCTGATAAAGAGGCAGTCATATTGGTATAAATATTTACAGTGCACAGACAGACAGGCCTGTGCATCAGGGTAAAGTGGTTATTTTCTTCCTTCTTAATCATCTTAAATATTAATTATTGGTTATTGCATGGGCTGTGGCATTCATGGGGTTTTATTCCTTGATCTGCTGCTAACCTGCACATTTTCCCAGTACAAGTCATCCCAGACCTTTAGGCCTCAGTTTATTCATTAGGAAAATGGGGATGAAACTCAACTATTAGGGAAATGTTGTAAAGTTTTTGGGAAATACTGACTGGCATGGTGCTATAAAGTTGTGCAGTTCAGAACAATTTTTCAGGGAAACTATGGGATAATTTATTAAGCAACAGTTTATCCCTCCTGTAAAATACATAAATGACAAATTTGCTCAGCTGTAGAGCACAGGAAGTTTCCAGTCTCTTCCACAGTCCGAAGCCTTGAATGAAGGAAACTTTGTTCATTTTCTTCACTATATTTTTGCACTTAGAATATCAGATATTTCCTTAATGCTGGTTCTTTTTGTGCAAATCAGATGTCTTTCTTGGTCCTACTTGCACTGACTGCAATGCAAAACTCTCCCTTCCCTTTTCCACAAGCACACACAGACACACACAAATCTGGTCCCCAGAAATCCTTGGCAAGCTCGACCAGCCAAACAGAATAAGTCATCTGAAATAATTTCTGTAGTGACTTACACGAAGCTTGCATAAATTGTGAAAGCCATGAGCCAGAAGAAAAAGGAATAAAGACAGAAAGAAAGAACACAGAATAAGGAAGAAGGGAAAAGAAACCTGGGCCATTCAACGGATTTTAGCCTCTCAGTGATCATCTTCTTGCTACCAAGCACCCCAAAATTAGGCATTTCTTCACAAAAGTCTTTGGAGAGGCAATCAAAACAAAGGTGGTCTTGGAGCATGACCAATACACTGGCAGAACCCAGCATTTCTTGAAGTATAAAGATATTTTCACTTTCTTTTGAAACGTGTGTTCACATCATTTACAGAAAACATCCGATTACCATATTCATCCTAACTGGGACTCAGGTCCCTCTGTGTCCTTCTGGCACTCCAACCCAGATTGTCCATTTTACAGGCAGCTCCTCAGATATTTGCTGTGGGTCCACACACCAACCCCTTGGGAACCTGCCAGAGAAAGGACATCCCAGTTTCATTGCCTGATGGCATCTACACTTCAGACAACAACTGATTATCCAGTGCTTGTTCAGGTTTTGGTGTAGCCATGAACACTTTCATCTCAAAGCTCAAGGAGGATCTCCCCAAGTGAACAGAGATACCTCCTGGAGGCCCTTATACAATTGCCTGAGGGATCTGAGAAATCTTTATCTTGCACATTAGCTGTTTTAATTTTAAGCTTCTCTGAACTGATCATATTGTTTGTTTTGGGCCTCATACTGGAGGATTTAACTTTCCCCATCTGATACAGGAACTGTATGTACCTAACATGCCTCGCTTCTGAGATCCATTTTGCAGACCATACTTCTGAAAGTTGTGTGCAGCAGCATCAAACTTACAGCATCTAAGATTTTTATTGAACAGTTTCCTAATTTCTCCATTTCAGTCCCCTGATAGTAAAAGACTGGGACAACAAATCCTCCTGTTTAAATATTGATGTCCCAGGATAGGGATGATACCATGCTTACGAGTTCGCAGAATTCAGCGTAACAGGGTCCTTAAAACAGAATGATAAAAAAGTATGTCATGAAGACAATTGATTTTAATTACAGCCTTAGAACAGCCTTTTAAGTACACCCTTAGCTGTACAGAAACATTTTCCAAAGCAATTTAAATTTTACCAAATAATTTGCTTATAAATGAAAAATCAATAACATTTTGTTTTGTTTTACCACTGTTTAAAATAAAGCATGCATTATAAAATAATCAAATCAAAATATAAATTTCAAAATATTTTTTAAATTTTACTTAAATAAGAACTGTGCCAATTTTCCAATTCAAAATGACCTTGTTCTTTGCTTTAAAGAATTTTTATATACTTCAAAATGAAAACTAGGTATTTGATTTTTAGAATGAAGAGCATATATCATTCTAATAGGACTGAATTCATTTTCAGCTTTGCTAGCAAGCCTGAGGAATCCCCGATTCACCTACACATGTAGATCCAACTGCAATACAAAAAAAACCCTCACACATCTATTCACAACATATGCAAAGTGGAAAAAATAGAACAGGAATGTGAGGCCAATTGTGAGCGCATGTGTCATTCTCCCATTTCACAGTGAAATCTCCATGTCAATATTAGAAGCAGTCATGCAGGACGTGCTGGGGATGGAGAGCTGTGATAAATGCAGTTGGAAATAGATCCACGAAGCCAGGGCACATGGTGACAAAGAATATGGGACATTATGAATAGATTTGGATAAAACCCAGCCCCACTTCTGCTGGATAAAATGTGAGAAAACATATGTCCTCCAACTCCAGACTAATGAAAGTTTCATTTTGCACAGTGCATACTGCCATGGGCGAAAATAATATTAATGATGTGGAAAAAGACCAGCCTGTCATTTCTGCTGAAAATGATAAGCGAAAACAATTCCCTGTAACAGTTGCAAAAACACTGCTGTAGCAACTTAAGGAACAACCAGATTAAAGACTGGTTTGTCAGTCTGGTGTCCTCAGCTGCTGGGACTGATAATTTACAGCAGTACTTCATTGCTATGGGAGGAGAAATAATGTCAGCTCAAATCCCATTTAAGGGAACCTTCACCTCTGTTTTTGCTCTTAAGACATCAGGATTAAGATATGAGTTATTTCACAGGGCTGGTTCTGGTTGTAAGCAAAGCAAACAGCTTCATAATGGGGAGCATGTATCTATTGGCTTTGAATACTCCAGTGCCTTGGAAAACCTGGCTGGATGCTGGTGCCACTGATGGAGAACAGGTATGTGGGGAACAAACTACTGTGGGTGGAAGGCCCCTACATAAATTGCCCTCCAAATATGTTTAGTGTTCTCCCATCAGTTACAACTTTATCCACCTTTGTCTTGACTTTTAGTGAGAATGGTCCTGGGAATGCCAATATTCAGCATTGCCCACAGTGCTAAGAACCTTTGCAGTGAGCATTTTTCTCTAGACCTTGCTTCTCAAACATTTCCTAATGGGAATTAACATTTTTCTACATGAAAAACAACACTCGTGATATCATTAACTTAGTCAAGAAACAAGGTAGAACTGAAGATGATCAAGATAACACTTGAGGTGCCTCTCTGATGGTTACTGCAATGACTCCTTCATAGACTAGTTTCATATGCTGCTAGTATTAAAAAGAGAGTATTAAAAAGAGAGTTCCCGTTACGATTCAGAACAGCAAAGAATGAGCACGGATAAGAAGTGAATGAAGGTGAAAACTAAGCTGACTTTTAGGAAAAAGTAAGAAGTAACATGGAGCCCAATTATTTCCAAATACTATTAGGCTTGTTATGAGGATGTTTCGAAGAACAGTCCATCAAACATGAAAAGAACTCAGCAGAAGTCTTGATGGGGTCAAGAAATGGCACTTCTCAGCTGCAACATATTCAAGCACATACCTTAAAGGAGTCTGACAAAAACTCAGAGAAGTCAGGAATGTTTCAAAAGTTCATCTTTTAACCCTACTAAATAAGAGGTTGTTTTCCTCCTCTCTTTTCCTCTTTTTCCTTCCCTCGTCCCCCTACCCCAATATTTTTGCACAAGGCTGCTTTCATTATGTTCCTCACTTCATTCAGGAACCATCAAGACCTGATCCAAGGTCTGTTGAAATCTATGGAAAAAGATAATTGACTTCAGGATCTTAATCATTGCCTTTTGGATCAAAACAGCCAGCTGTATCAGTCCTTAGGAGTGGAGACAATTGCAGTAAATTGGTAGCACATGGTGTTTGTTTGGAACTCAACAGAGAACTGCCTAAACTTCTGAAAGTAGTTTGTCACTGAGATTTCACAGATGAACCAGCTTAAAAGAGGCTCCTAGATTTTCAGAATGCTTTTCTTCTACTTAAGGCTGTATCTTACTCATGTTGAGCTTCAGCTGCAGAAACAAAAAAGGGGGATTTGTGTGTGGGTTGATTTGAAGGACATGCTGAAAGACCGTATTGGCCTAATTCTGGAACACAAAATAGGACCCAGAAGAATCTGTAAAACTTCAGTCTTAGGGGAGAAATCAAATGTGATAAAATGTGTACAGCTCCCAATCTTCATCACTTCCTCCATATGTTTTCCTCAGATGTCCCAGCTACCTACTTGAAACTGTTGCTAGCCTCCGTCTTGAGATTCATTTGGACAACAAAAGGCTGAGAAGAGAAATATGAGAGCTTCTTTAGCACTGAGAAAATATGCAAGGTAGTTTAAGATAATGAACTAATTCCTATACTGACTAGTGTTTCAGCTTTCTGATGTTGCTAAGACAGAAAAGCTGGAAGTGGTGTACTAAAAATCAGAATAATTTTCTGATAAAACACTAGAATTTAACAAAAATTGAGCAGTATGATTTATATAGACACCTGGAATAAGTCACTGATTTGTAAGAATTTAACAAGAAAAATATCATCAAGTACCATAAAAATTAAAAATAAATCCTTGTTAACAAAACTATCATTATTTCAGGAAACACAGGTCCACAGTTACCCAGATGACTTAAAAAGGTTATATAATCACTAGTAGCTTAGTGTAGAAAAAGTTAGGAAGCTACCACATTAACAACTGTTGCATTTAAATGAAACGTCGTTTGTCTTTTTTAAATGAAATGTTGTTTGTTTTTTCCAGCTCCATGGTTATCTTTTCCTTGCATAACCCCTTTGGGAAGAGACTGGCATCTTAGATAATTAGATAGTAACTGGCACTTGGATATAAAAGATATTTCATGACATTTTATGAGGCGTGTCTCAGATTTCCACAGCAGTTTAATACTGAAGCACTTTAAACTAAACTGCAATAAAAAGCAACGTGCATGTTGTATCTATGACTGGCAATTAAACTTGAGGTCAAGCTCACCTGATGGATTTTTGCAGGTGGGGAATGAAAAACAGCATATAACAGCTCAGCTGCAGTGTGGACTTTCTGCCATAAAGACAGTGCATCTGTGCATTTTAATATGACAGGTCTTGCTTTTTTTGACTAAAATTTGCGAAACACTAGAGTCTAACCCACTAGAAATCAAAAGCAGGCTCTTGTGGCTGAATTGGTATATTAAACTGAGTTTAAAACTCCAGAACAGATTTTGACTGAAGACAAAGTAAGTTTCTATGCCCAGGCCACAGACGATGGGAAGCTGTCATTTTTTGGATCAACAGTTTAATGTTCTTACCCCAAATTATCACTCCTTCAGCTTACATAATTGTCCTTAACTGCTGCAAGAGCAATTCTGGGAAACATCCACACTAATGGTGAGGCTTCCATATGTACACACCATATGAAAACACTCCTTTTTACCCAGCAGGCCTACTTATAGACAAGCAGCGTTTTAGCTGTCTTTTCTAACAGCCTCTTTGTGTCAAACTTTTCAGAGATGTCACATTTTCTGTTTATTGGTCTAAAAAAAAAGAAATTAAAAGGAGTTTCAGTGAAGAGAAATCAATGTGTGGTAGATTCCTGGATTTGGTTATCCTAGTTAGTTTAGGGAGGGAGTGAAACAGTATAATCTAAGGTGTTGGACACTCATTCACAAATACATAAACTAAACATTTTTGCAAAGTCTTTGAGACTCACCAAGCATGATTATTTCAGACATTATCTCAAATATATTCATACAGTAAGTAATAAATAAGTGCAAAAAAGAAAGATGGCTTCTTAGTGTTTCTCACATGAGGAAAATCCACCAGACTTGTTTCCTTGTTAGTATACAGGGAATTTCATGTTCATAACTCACAATTGTGAAATTCCCCTCCATATAATTGAAGAAATAAGGCTATAAATCTTTACATTGATTATAGCTTGCAGCTAGAGAGGGAAAAAAGTGGAGTACTGCTATAATAACTATATCAGAACTTCACATGATGGGTAGGACTTAAGTCTAATGTTTCTAATATATACTAGATTGAGTTGCTCTTTATAGGACAACTGACTTCCTAATATTGCTTTAGGTCAAGCAATGTAGCATGTTCCTATATTTACAGAGGTAGTTGTTGCAGTAACTGCTAATGAAAGGGAACTATCTCCTTCCCTTCTTGGTAATTCTCACTGAAGGCAGTTGGAATTGGGACCATATGTCAAACCTACAGTATTAAAAGTTCCCAATTTCCAGTTAATCAGAATTTTATATGGACTGTCCTTAAGTCAAAGACATGAGGATCTTCCTGATCTTTTCAGCCAATTCTGCAAAAATTGTACAATCCGTTTCTGAGTGGATCTAACAATGAGTATTTCTGAGAGTGAGCACCTTACAAAATCTCAGTATCCCATTTTATATGATAACCTTGCTTGATTAGAAATTGTGGCTGTAACAACTCTTTGAGGGGTGGGTTTGAAGGTCAACTCTGCTAAAGAGTAGTGACAGATCATAAACATTCAAGACGGAAGAGCCCTCTTAAATCATAGATTTTCCCTCTGCCCATGATAAGGGACACTGTTAGTACAATATCAAAAAAGGCAAAAACCCAGGAAAAGTATACAGATCTCTCAGCAAGCACTTATGCTCACTAACAGAGGGCAAGTGTACCATGTTCAAGGTGGAGAGTCCCTAAATGATATTTTCTCAGACACAAGAGACAGTTTCTGCCTTAGCTTGAGATCTGACCTGCTCAGGAGATACCTTAAGAAGCAGATAAAAGACATAAAAAGAGAAACCTTTCTGCTTTAACCTGAACACAATGAAGCAAATACTCTAGACCTAGAAAGAAACAAAGGAGATGTGATGCTAAAACTCTGGCTAGGCTATCCTACCCAAGAGAAAAGCTTTGGCTCCTGTTTTGAGGATGGCTGTCCATGTATTTAATCCACAGACTGCTTCATCCTCCCATGAGATTTCCATGAACCAAAAGGACTAGATGACCTTTTAGGCTTTTTTCCTGCTTCATACAACAGGACATTGCACCTGTTTGACAGCTGGTGACATTTTAAGGGGCACTTTAGGAATGCGAATCTATCCATTTTGGGTAGAATTTTTAATATTTTAATTGGAAAATGGAAATCACATGCCACAAAACTTGGAGAGGAGTGGGATCAGTGTTTCAAAATTGCAACAGAATTGGCTTTGTAGGAATAAGAAAATAAGCAAGAAGGATTATTTCTTTCTTTTATGCTGCAAAAAAACCCTGAAGCCTATCTTTACAGAAAATATTTAAAAATACAATAGCTATTGTCATGAAAAAATGAGTGTTTTATTTCTGCCATCACATGTTAGCTCCTTTTCTGTGATTTGTCTCCTCGTGGGTTGAATTACCTATTTCTTTTTTTCCCATTAGGAGATCTTTTCTCCTGCAGTCTTTTGGGGCCTCCTGGCACTAGAAGGGCTTCAAAGACGCAGCCACTTCTTAGCAGTTAGTCTGCTCCCCTTAGTATTTAAACATTAAGGAAGACAGTGGATATAAGAAGGCACAGCTGAGTTTATTTTATCTTAATGATGCAGCCAGAAGCCTCTGCCCTGTAGAGCATGTACCCCTGAGGCTGATGGTAAACACTATTCAGAAGCCTATTGTTTGCTGAATGTATCCATCAAAAGATTATTGCGCTTGGCCAAGTTGCTTCACTTTCTCTTTGCTGAATGTATAAGTCCAGGAATCCTCTGCTCCACTCGTTGACTTTGGATTCAGCAGAAATGCGTTTTATGTTTAGTTAAGCAAACATTCATGTAATTGCAGGATTAGTTCTGGAGGGGAATGTTGCTCAGATGGATGAACGACACTCTGGAGAAGTGGTATTTGTTACTAGACATGTCTCTATTGCTGATATTTTATTTTAATTTTTTTTTTTCAGTAGTCATTACTCCCTTTCCCACTCAGATTCCATAGCCTGTTGGAAAATGCATACTATCCAAAGTGAGGTCTGAGCCCTTGAACTCTGTAACCTAATACAATTCACTCTTAGGTCATACTGTGCTGAGAACAAAAATCAATACCTTACCCACTTGACCTGCAGCAGAACAGAGACAAATTTCTTTTTCCTATCCATTATTCTTTGTAGAGCTCCTTATTGATCTGAATTCTCAGTGTCAGTCCACTTCTTTTAAAAGTCTTGTTCAGAAGCTCTGTTTTACAAAAAATCCTTTCTGTGATAACCTACCATACTGTTAAAAACAACATATGTGGAGAAAAAAACCAGTCTTGAAATCAGGTCACAACTCTGGGTTTGGGATCTTTGGACTGAACTGAAACCATCACCACAGAGTACATCTGGGTGCATATATACTATGCAATAACCAGATATGAGGATAGCGAGAGTGTGGCCATGCCAGTAGGGCAGTATGCTTCATTCTGCTTTGATTACTTCTGCAAATTCCAATGGTGGTTGGTCAGCAAAGGTGAGGTGGAAGAGGACCCCAGAGGCATGCCAATACAGAGACTGGCTCACTTGAAAACCGTAGTTATGGAAACTGGGGCATAGAAAGGGTTGGTTTCCTGTCACAGATAAAGCTGGAGGTGTATGGAAACATGTAGCTGTTCGCCTATTTGATGAAGTTAAACCCAGGCTTTTTTATTTTTTTTTTCTTTTCCCCTCTGTGGTGAATAAATTCACAGAATCTCTGAATAGCTTGGATTAAGAGACACCTATGTGGGTTAATTGTCCCACCCCCTGCTCCTCTTTTTAAAGCTAATCAAACCATATTCTCTCTGCCTCTCTTTATATTTTCTATTTTCCACCACCTTCACCTCATCCCAGTGGTCTCCACTGGTCTCACTCTGGTATGACAGTATGTTACTTGCCCTGCAGAGTCCCAAACTGGGCACAGCAGTCCAGATGCAGTCTCACAAGTGCCAAATAGAGGGCAATCATCACAGAAAACACCGGCTTAAAATTATATGGGAACGAGACAAGTAAGAGTTTGCTTTGTTAACATTCATTATATCCTCTGTCCAAACCACTTTCTCAACAGATTAATGCCATCAAGAGCATTAATAAATTTAAAACTCTTATGGCCAATACTGTTCAGCTCTTTTTTAACAAACAAATTAGAAACGGCAGCTTGTAATGGCAATCCATCACCCAAAGTACGCAGTTAATGTGAAGAGCAGCGTTAACACAAGCACATCTTCTGCTAAAGTAAACAAATACTCCAGCCCAAAGTATGCCCTATATGAAAAGAAGACATTTCCTGAAAGTGAAATATCTTTTGTCAGGATGTATATGGAATACAGTAATTGTTTCGGCAAACCACAAGTGGATGCTGGTGGGGGATGGATGAATATGCAGCTACCTTTAAGGATTCACACACATTTTGTCTTCCGCTTTGGACCTATGATCATAAGCCCTGGATGACTCTTCATGTGTTCACCATACAGTCAAACCAAGCAATGGCAGGAATCTGTGCTCAGCCGCTCATGCAAAGACATTTACACTAAGACAACACATTAAAAATTCTTTTTATTTCAAGAAAGTTACAACTGTGCTTGGCATAAGCAGGCAGGGAAGTGCAGGATGTGGTTTGAATATTCCACAATGACCATGATAATACTTTGCTTTTCTGTATGGAGATCCCCAAATCCTTTAAAACTATTGATAAATGAATTTTCAAATGGGTAAGTCAGAAATGTTATTATTTTCATTCTATAGCAAGAGACACTAAAGCGCAAAGGCATTAAATGGCAGCTAAGATTTAGGGCCAATCTGAAAATAGATGACAAATGCCCCCACACCAGAATTAGCAGTTTTGTCACAGCATAATTTTAATTTCTGGATGCATTTATGTAGAAAATGATATGATGTTTTCTTTTGATCACAAAATCTATTAAATGAAATACTTGTGGGTAAACATTGAGTTTTTTTATTGACTTCTTAGGCAAGACATTTTAAAAAATTTTTAAACTTAGATCAGCACAATTTTTTTTTTCTTTATGCACTACATAAAATTGTTGTGACTTATTCAGTGGAATTTTTTGTTCTTGATTAACTATACTTGGGACTGGGCTTTCTAAAATTCAGCTAATGATTTCAAAGTGAAATGTCTGAAATTGGTCAATGAAATCCATATTGAAGCAGATAATTTAGAATTAAACTTCAAAAATGTTTGCTTTAGGTGCCATATAAACCATCTTTCCAGTGTCTGATTTATAGACATCCTTCTAATTCAGATTCTCTTTGGTTATCAGTTACGAAGTGTAAAAGCTCTGCTGGAAAATATCTTTCAACTTTCCAATATTATGTTTCTCCCTTTGAATGCTGTATAAGCACCAAACGCTTTGTAAGCATTAGACTGAAAACAATCATAATGATCCACATGAGACTAAGTGTGTACTATTTTTTTCTGAAATATTTACGGACAATAATAAATCACTGATTAATGAACTCAAGAGATATTCTCATCTGTTATGTTTTTCATTCTTATTTTTCTTTCTTTGGCTGATACTAGTAATATACAGTACATTATATAGTAATATAATACAGGTTCCCTCTATAGCTGATGGAAAGGAGTAGTTATCTCTAAAGGTGAGCCATGTCAACTGCTTTGGAATGAGACAACTATCTCCCTGTCAGTAGGTGCCCATCCAGTGACCTCTTGAATGACTAGTCAGACAATTACCTGAATCTGCAGTATAGTTTGGGAGTTGAATTTTATCAGAACTGAAACTCTTTACAAAAAAAAAAAAAAAAAAAAAAAAAAAGTTGCGCTGACATGTATTTCCCACAAGTGTCTGTATCCAGAGTCTTGCACCAGCACTGTACCTCAGCACTGGGAAAAATATTAGGAGAGCTCCTGGTGTCCACTTTGGCATGAAAGTCTGTAGTAATACCACCTGTTGATAAGAAGTTCAGTGACCTTTGGCTACCTGAGTCCAATGTGCTCTTGCTTTTACTGCCTAACAGTGAAAATACAGTATATTTAGACTTAAAGCATCAGTGCTCAATACATTTCAGGGACATCACAACATTGAGCCAGCTCTTGGCTTTCTACTTCAGCTTTTCACAGAATATTGAACCAGCCTGAGGATGCCAGTCCTACTTTTCAAGTTGCCAAGTGTCTTCAGTGGCTCAAGTGATTGGAAATATCCTCTGCACTTCAGGGTGAGCACAGTGTTTAGAAACTTATTTTTCCCTCTGCAGATGAACCTTCCTCCAAAAGAGAGCACAGAGATTTGTGCAGTGGACTGGTGAAAAAAAGGCATGAAGAACATGATTTCAGTGAACTGAGAATGTAAATTCAGACTTATTTCTGCTTTCACATTAAGGTGAATTTTATTGAATGCTTATCATGTCTGTGTGCAGCCGTAACATACAGTTAAATTAAAAAACATCCACTCTATTTTGGCATTTGAGGACCTTCTTAATGCTACAGTAGTGGTAATTAAAATAATTACTGTTGAATACAGCCAGGAGTCAATGGCTTGCATTGCAAAATCAAAATCTCAGTTCCAGAGGATTCACATCAGTTGATGTGCCAATAGTCCATTGATTTGTCATTGAGTTTTACATGTGGGAAGTAGACGCAGCCATGGAGAACGGCACTGTTGATATTAGTCCTGCCACTGAGGAAATTCCCTTGGGAAATCCCAGTCTGAGGCTGATGTAGATGATCTGAGTATCTGCATATGTTGTTTAGTCTGCCTTATATGCTCAGGCTGAAGTGGACAGGCCGCAGCTAGGGAGGTAATTTGCATTTGCCCAGGTCTATACTGGATAAACTAGAAAGACTTGTGTTGGGCCCTGTTGATTGCAAGAAGGTCCAAATAACAAACCCTTATGTCCATGCTCAGCCTCACTGCAATCAGAGATTTTATGTGTGTGAATTACACTGCATTGCAGGTCACAGCTCAAATTTAATTAAATCCTGATAAAATCGATTTGCAGTTCTTGTACTGCTTAAGTCAAGAATAGAAAACTACTGAGCCAGGTGCCCATCTGGAGAAAGTTCTCAAGTAGAAAATTACAACTGCATTTTTAAACATCCATCTTATTTCATATGCAGGAGAGACTGATGGGCTGGATCCCTGGCTGCACAGAACAGGTGAGTTCAGCTAACTGCGGTGGGATTGTGTTTGCTTATGCCAGCTGAGGTCCACCCTTTCATCAAATGGATAAAAGTAAAATGTGTGTTTTTAGGAAATCAGCACTGGCTACAGACTTTAACCATGGAACTGGACCTCAGGCTTCTCTGTTATACAAAAATTCCATACAATTTATGATGACTCAATGTTGTTTCTGTCCCCAGTGGCAACATGATGTCCTTTAGGACACACAAGAATTATCTCGCTGACATAAGGCACCCACCGTTTGCATCACAGGAAAAGTCTTGTGAGCTGCACTGGGATTTCGAAGGACAGTAGTAGAGGCCTGATGATTTCAAGAGAAATCAGGAAGCATTTCAAAATCTGTCTCCAAAGCTCTCAACACAGCTGGGACATAGCTGAGGCAAACGTTAATAAAAAGCAAGTTCTCCCTGGTTTCTAGAGCTGAGGACAGGCACTTGGGGGATCTAGGTATAATACCATCTAGCTGGGTGACCTGGGACATTTGAACTCTTGGTCTTGGTCCAGCCTGGTTTCAGTGGGGGGCTAACTGAATATCATGGAGCAAAAAGTGTGAGTTTTGTCAGCTTCAGTGCCAGAGAGCACTCAAGTTGTCATTTTGTGATAGGTGAGCATCCTAGGGAGCATCCTTGCTAACTAGTACATGACTGGAAGTGGGCAGCCCGCACCTTAAGGAAGACAGTGAGTTTCTACACATGATCTATCCTTTCTGTAAAAACTTGTCTGTGGCTATTTTTCTTTTTATTCATTAGCATGCTGTTTAGTTTGCTCTCTCTGGTCCCCACGCAGACATCATCTTTGCAGAACGAGACTACTTTGCATGTGCTTCGTGAATCCAGATTCATGGTGCCTCATCTTCTACCTGGAATGCTGATGAATAACTCAGCAGTGCCTCTGACGCAGCTGCCCTTTAAATAACAGATACAAATCAATGGATATACATTAGAGCTGCAGTTTCTGAGCCTAAGATGTTTCCATGACAGCTAAAGGGTTTCTGGACATGCTTATTGCACCCTCTTGTGGTTGTTCGCTATAAATGCAAGATTTATTCAACTTTACACTTGTTCCACATTTTGATGATGTCCTAGCTGGTATCTAATGCTGACCTTCTCCCTGGGCCCCACTGGTAAGGCACAGAGGACTTTAGAACAGGATAAGCCATTTGTGTGGATTTTGTAGCAGATAGGGGTTTGATCAATAAGTGGAGCAAATCAGCATCTTTTTTTTTTTTCTTCACTTCTGTAGTGCCCATTAAGGTTACCATCCTTGATGTAATTGATTCAAGTCACAAAAACTATATATGACCTAGGAAGGAACTTGCGTTAGACTATGCGAGCAATAAAAGCATTTATTTAACATCACTCTGTAACTTATGCACAAGGAATTAAATTCACAGACACTTTGCCTGGCACTTAACTAAAAGACTTTCCAATCTGTGATGGATGGCATATGAGATATAAGGAGCTTTTCCAGTTCTCCTCACTTCATCTATGGTGGGCAGGTTGCCCAAGTCCCTCTCTTCCTTTGTTTTACGCTTTTCCTGGGCAAGGAAGGGATCCTTCAAATAATTATCTATTCTGATACTACCAGCATGATTTCTTCTTATTGATTTCTCCTTCTAGCTCCAGGTTCTTGCAGGCTGAGGCTTTCTAGTGCCATCCAACAGACTGACAGCTTTGAAAGTCCAAAGCCAAACATACCCTTTTCTTCTCTGTCATATTAAATGAAATTTTAAGCTTACCCTTACAAGGCTTTACAAATGACAGTAGATTATTTTTCCTCCTTTGCCTGCATTGAAAGCTCCAGTCCTATAACATTACCAGGAAGACGACCAGTCTTTGTTTGCTTTGCTGTGGATGTGGATGGCAGATGGTGAAATTACAGGGGGAACAGAGGACAACCAAAGGTCTCGCACATATTTTTAAGGCAGATTGTTGAAATCCACAGTTTCACTGCGCTGTTATAGTGGTGATATTATAATGGTGAAGCCTTTGAGCTCCTGTTATAAATCAGTAATATTAGAACCCCATTAGAACTGGTTCCATTTTGAAATTTTCTGGTGGGGAAAGCAGGTGAATATGTTGGGAAAACCCGGACAAAAATGTCCTTATTTTCAACCTATATTGATTGCACAGCTTTGGTGACATACAAATGCTTTTCCAGCTCCCCAGCCCTATGCTCTTGCTCAAAGTGTTCTGGGGTGTCAGGACTGAGGTATGCATCTGAATGTAAAAAAAAGAAAATTGCCAGCTGCATCAAGATCAAAAAGCAGATCTCAGGATAGAAATATTGGTTTGGGCATTGTTATTAAAGCTTGTCAGCTAAACAGGGTATTTTCAGCTGGGTGAGAGTTTGGTGCAGAACTGAGAATTATGTACACATACATATACATATATACAAGTAAAAAGTAGGGTGGTTAAATTCAGATAAAATTAATGTCATGTGGCATAGCTGTTGCCACTGTTGCTGTGGTAACCAAGCATGACAATGTGTCAGACAAGTTAATTTTAGACAAAATAAACTGTTTCTTAAAACTGTTGGAGAAACAGATGGATTTTGTCTTAAAATGGACTCTTAAACATTTGCTCTTTGGAAGTACTTTGATGTAGACCAAACAAATACAGATTCAGCTCACAATAGCTTGCTCAAATGAAAGGGCTTTCCAGATACTTTGGGACCATCTTTATTACCCATGCTTCACTTGCTGAAGTATTTTGCAGTACCTTCCCAAACTGATGTGTGGGCCAGTTGAGAAGATGATTTGATTTGTTTTTGCTGTATTTCTGCTAGGCTGCTTGGCCTCCATCCTCAGCACCCTATCCAGAGCTTCAGAACTCTGTTTTTCTGCACTTTTATTTTTCTCTGTGAAGTTCTGATTTAACTGTATAATGAGTTCCCTCCTTAGTGCCTTCACCTTTGCTGTTAGTTTTATGTCCTCCAGGCTGCTTCCACCAGACTAGCCTTAATTTTCAATGAAAAGGTAGTACACAGAATGCAAGATAACAGTATTTGGGATATGAGTATGGTGACTACAAATGAATTAATCACTGGACTAGGTGATGATGGTTGCTGAGGCACTGGTGGTCATGACCTGATTCTATGCTGAATAAATAGACAACAGTTCTAAGCAGTAATATTTTCACTTAGTGCTTCAAAAGGGCCATTTCCCAATGCTGAGGAAAATTATGAGCCAAAGAACGTGAGAATAAAAAAAAAGGGCTAGAAAAATTACATTTTCTTTTAGCATACAGATTCAAAGTCCAAAAAACCCACCAAGTCAAGATCAAATAAGAGGAAACTGGTTACTAAAACCAACACCATCAGCTCAATAAGAAAAAGTAAAGCAGAAATTGAAAAAATCCAAACCAAAACAAAAAAGATTGAAAACTAAAACTGTAGTAAATGAAAATAGATGGCAGTTGCTATCACCAAGAAATTACGAGATGAAGATAATCGATAAGAGAAGATGATGGCAGGAGGGGAAAAGCCATTGCAGGCAGTGTTCCAGAAAAATTTAAAAACATTAAGAGCAAAGAATTTTTACCAGTAGTATAAGCCTTTGCTAGAGAGAGGGGTAACCATTAAGAATAATATTGCAGAATATCAATAAATGCTCCCAAAACACTTCCATCCTGAAAAATGACAAGAGGTTATGACGTATTTTCAGTGATGACAGCTCTGTTTGTGTTTTAGTAAATCAGGGAATAAATAGCCAAACCTACCAAAAGCACCCCTTTTCATAATCAGACAGTTTAGACAACTTTCAGAAGACTCTGACAGATTTGGCAGAGGAGGTGAATATTAAGAAATCTTTTCGTTCATCTGAAATGCCAAAAGATGGAAAGACTATATGTGAGATAATACTGTTTAAGGCACAGAAGAAGCTGGAGACCTGACATCTATCAATCCCAAGAAAAATAATGGAAAAACTAATATGAGACTCACTTGGTAAAGACTGTGAATATAATTAATGCCAATCAAAACTGTCTCTGGAAAATGGGCCTTGTCAAACAAACCCAATTTCATCCTTTAAGGAGATTACTATTTTGGTTGAAAAACATACTGATAAATATAGCTGACTTTCCTAAAGTGCTCACCTTCATATTACACAACTTTCCAATTAAAAATACAGCACTACAAAATATCAATACACCATGCCACCTAACTGACATGTTTTGCTTATGAGGAAATCGCACAAGTGGGGAACAAATATAAAATCATTGATACAAACACAGATTGCTCTGTTGATTACAGGAGTAAAACACAGGCGACCACAATGTGTGGAGGTCAGAGTATATGGTTTAATTACAGTCTCACACACAGTCCCCCTGCACTCCTCCCATCCTTATGCTCCTCAAATATAGATATTCTCTAACACCCAGCAGGGAACTCCAGAAATTCTGCCTGACTTGTTACAGCAAAGATCCTGCAAAAAAAGAAATGAAAGCCCTACATAGATAATGTTAAGCCAGCTGCTACCCTAGAGAGTGGTACAAGATAGAGACAGAAAGTGAGAGGCTTTTGGGTTGTCGTCTCCGTTTTTGGATGATATGAGAGTCAACCCTAATGTCTGATGGGCTGAAGATTATTTCCAAGCAGTTATGACTAGTGACATTTTGAACTGTGCTCTAAGAGCATTTAATAGTGTCCCAATGGTGTTGGCCTCTCCCAAAGGATGTTGTAATGAGACCGAGCGTCTCACCAGCAACACTCAGCATCTTGCAGAATCAAGCCTGTATTTCTCACCAGGAGAAAAGCTAGTCCTACTATTGAAGCCTACATTCTCTCTCGCTTAATTTCTTCCAATTATTCTTAATTGTTCCCCCAGGAGTAGAGCTCTGTGAATAATTGATTTTTTTTTGTTGTTTTGATGCCAAACTGGGAGGGTGGGGGGGTGGTGGTGGTGGAGATTATTCAAGGTTGTTTGGAAATGAAAAACATTTGCTTTTTCTCACCATAAAGAAATCCTCCTCCGTTGCATTCTTCAGGTCAAGCAAAATAGTTGTTTTAATTCATACCAAGGTATTTTGGTTCGTTTTCTTTTTCTAATTATTGTAAACAATGAAATGTAACTATATGCAAATTTAAAGCATCATCTGAAATGTGAAAAAGTGAAAACATGGCACTTAAAAACACTGAACTTAAATGTTTCAAATATAACTTTTTGGACCAGGGGGTCTGGTATAGGTCATATTCAACCAAAACTAGTGAGAATCTTCATTTCCACTCTCAACATGAGTTTTCTAGTGACTGAACTGTTTTCCCTATTGTCCCTCCCAGACCACCCAATTTTGCTGTGATCCTACATAAACAATCCTGCCTTTGGTATTGCCTTGGTATTCAACTTAAAAACATAGGTCGATTTATCTCCTTTTCCTGAGCTATCCTTTAGCCAAGCTATCTACCTAATTAGTTCTTCCGATTTTCTCTCAAAAGTCAGTCCCTTTTTCCTACTAATCATTTTTCTTCTTGGATTTACCTCCAATTTATCAACATGTGCCTGGGCAGGAGCTGGTAAAAAGTGAATGCTGTGTTAAATTGCAAGCCAGTGACAATGGCTACCTTTCGTAGATAGCTAGTTTTTGCTATTTTTCCTGCAATTACCATTTTTGGCTCACGTTTCTTTGCTTTACCAATCTCCTTGAAACACATTTCAAGCTGGCACAGGTCTGTTTAGCCCTTCTTCTTTTCTAGAAAAACTGTCGGTAGCTCATTTGTGGGCATGGATTGAAAAACATGCATCCTGGATGCTCCAGCACCTTTTAATAGCTCACAGTTTCCGAATATTTTACATTACTGTGTTCACTAAAATATCTGTTCTTGCCCAACTCAAATATTTATCAAATTTGCCTAAGGCAAAAACTTAGTACATATACTTGGTACTTCCAAACATTACTTACGAACATCTGCATGTGTAGATGCCTGAGGCTGTAATAAAGCCAAACCTGTCTATATGAAATATTGCAAGGATAAACACTGGAGGGTCATCAAATTAGAAAAAAGGAAGAGAAAGAAAAAAACTATGCACATTTTCCAGCACATTCAAATGTCAGCTGTGCTCTAATATCCTCCTTCACCCACAATCTCAAAGCAAATTGATTTGGTAAACAGTGAGGAATGGCTAAGGTTTGCATGCTGGGGAGAATCAGGCCCAGGAAGAGTTATGAGAAACCTGTGCACGTTTTCATAATTCATCCGAGGAGAGCAATATTTACTGTCCCTCAAGGTGATCCAACACTGAGTCCTGCTGCCAGGATTTAGTCCTTTAAAAAGCACATGGCTGCTGCTGATGAAAGCGTGAAACCTGCCAGTATTTTTCTGAATTTTTCATTAAGAACTGTGTTATCCATGCTCACATGTTTGTTCAACACACATGCTTCATTGATTTATATTGTAGGAACACACCTTAGCTGTGTCCTTAAAACCTTATTAGTGTCTGTTGCGTATCTATTTAAATGTGAATTTTATTCATAAATGCAAATTTACAAATATTCTTAATTGTGTGTCATGCATCAGTGTGATTACAACTCCATCTCCTCTGTTTTGACATAATGGGGATTTAACATTTTGCAAAACCACCGGCCTAGATAATGCATAATGACTTACCATTTATACAGAGGCAAACGTTTCCCATCGTTTCTAGATTTGGTCAATACCTACTGGGAAAGAAGACATCCTGCAATTAACAAGAATGAATTAATAATAGCTACTGCTGTGGCACACTGTATAAAAGCGGCAGAATGTTTACTTTCTAATAAGAATCAGAAATATTCCTTTGTTTGGGAACAGAAATGCAATAGTACACATATACGCTTTGCATTGTCTACAAAGAACTGACACCCCAAAGCTTTGCCACTGTTATGTAATATTATATAAAAAGTAAATGAATAAGAGCCAATTAAGGGTAAGAATAGTGTCAAGATTTGTGTGGTACTATGTTTCTGGTCTTTTTTTTAACATCCTCTTTTGTCATTTCACCTCTCCTATTCCTCCCACGTTCTAGTTTTCTCCCTTGATCCTGTAACTCTAATAATTTACCATCACTAGGAAAGAAAGGAAGACCTTTTCCTTTTCCTAGTTCTAGCTAAACAGTGGGCATGAAGAAAAGACCAAAAAAAAAGCAAATTTCCACCCCACACACCTGTTCCAGATCAGAATGAAGCATCTCAACCTACTGGCTATGTAAGTGCAAATCTGATAGGCACAAATCCTGTCAAATCACTTTTTCCAGCATTGCAGGTCTTGCAGTGACCCTTTGCAATGAAACTTGAGTGACATTGTTATTTCTTCATCTATGAATTGGAGCTTGAACCTGGCATAAGGGTGTACAATTGCAACACCGATGATTTTTTTCAGTTTCAACAACAGGATAGGTTTTTCAGCAGGGAATGAGCACAAACACTGGCTGGTTTCTGTTATTGAAACTGCTGGTCTGCTTTGTGAATTCTGATTCAAAGACGCTTCTCTTCATGCAGACCTTCTTGATGGCATGGGACTGAAAAGGAAACGCTTTACTTTCTACAAATATCTACCTGTTTTATTCTATTGGGAAACCAGCTGGTGATCTTCACTGCTACTGATTTCGGTGCTTAAATAACCAATCTTTTGCTTTTCTGCTTCCCTCTTTTTTTTGGCAAGAGGGTTTCCTGAAGCTACACCTTTCCTGGTAGCCTTGTAGAGTGGCCTCCTTCATCAGGATTAACATTCCTTGCTTCATAACTGTTTAGGACTGAAGGTAAAGGGGTGAGTGACAGTTATTCAGCTATCTCCCCACTGAATGAAGCAATTAGCCTCAAAACATGCTACTGCACAATGCTGTGCCAACGATTAAATTCTCACAGCATCACTGCAATCATGACTTTCTCTTCCGCTCAGTTTTTTTAAAAAAAAAAAAAGTGGGGTTAACTTAGTCCTCAGAGAAGGCACTTGAGCTATATAGCCTTGCATGTGATTGTGGCTTCACTAGGACAGCTGACACATTCCTCTTCTTATTTTCTCTAATAAATACATCATTTGCAGATTTCTAGTAGATATCTTGTATCTTGCTGTTATGAACCTATGGAGATTTGAAAGTAATTAATCATGCTGAAGAGTCTTGCTGCTAAGGAAGGAAGAACGTGCAATTCTGCAGACTGTTAGTCAATGAAGAGAGCCTTTTCAGGCATTCTTAATTGACTACCATTTGTCATCAATTTACACACAGCAAACTGTTAAGGATATCCTTGCAGGGTAGATTGCCAAATCAGATTAAGACAGAATTTACAACACCCACCAAATAACATTTCTGTAACTATTAACCCAACCCACTTACCCTTAGATCAGTGGGGTTTTGATGTCTGAATTTAGGAAGAAAATAAGGTTAAGAGATATATGAACTTGTTGCAAATCTCTACCAGGCTAAGAAGGATTTAAGAAACTTTTAAGGAAAAGTGCCAGAGAACAAGGGAGAGACCTATAAATAGCACCAGGTAGTCTAAAAAATGTTGACTCAATAACTGCGAAATTCCCTGTTGCACAGATAAAACTCTTTAGTCTTGCTTGGGAATAGAATATGAAAATTTATCCTGAGAACAGTCATTCTCATGATGAAAAGGTCTTTGCAGATTTTGACAAGTGATGGGATGAACTTAGAGAAGTAGGTATCAAGAAAGATGTTCCAACACAGTGAGATCTGTTAGACTGCAGAATAGCCTCATAAGGAAACCGATAGAAATCCCATTGCTCAAAGTATTTAAAATTAGACTGGATACAGCAGGTGTTATGTGTCTCTTCCTCTGCAATAAAAAAAAAAAAAAAAAAAAAAAAGAAACGACAAAGAAATCACCCTGGCACAGCTGGGGACATAAATAACAACGTTTAGCTCACAAACAGCTTAAAAGACTGCTAGTATATTCCAACCATGTACCACAGTATGGATTGTGTTGAACGTGTTTCAGGGGCAAATCTTGGATGCAGATCTCAGTAAGTGTGCTCTCTTTGGATACCTGTGACCTTATGCCTCGCTAGACAAGATGTACCGTTTCTCAGACTTGCACTTTCTTCCAATGGCTCCTTATCTGTGTCTCTAACACCTACAATTTCACATTCCTGCCAACTTACATAAAGTAACAAAGCATCATAACTTAGTCCCGCAGTCTGTTACTCACTTTCCCACCTTCTAAGCCTTCGGAAATGATATTGCTCCCTCAATACCCTTTGTCTTTTCACCTATGAGCTTTATAACTAAAATCTTTCTCCTTTTGTTCCCATATTTCTCTACTGCTACATATCCCAAAAGATCATGAAACTGTCAAAACTAGGTAATGTTAAACCTCTGATTTGTTAGGATACTCACCCATAAATGATCCAGGAAGGGAACCAGCTGGTTCTTGCAGGATATATGTTATCTAGTTTCCATGGTCTAGAGCTACAGACATTCAGGAAAACATCAGAACACAGAATTAGCTCAATTGGTTATGTTTACAGCGATGGTGCCTATGGAAAAACTGGTAACACGGACACGGTATGTTAGATCCCGAAAGACTGAAAGCATTTAGAGACACAGCTTCTGTCTCAACATACTGGTTAGAGTTTCACAGGTAAGTTAGCCATCATGTGGTGATGATGCTTTTCTTTAGCAAGGCTTAGCCCAACTATCTTCTGCTCTGGGGTAGACACCTTTATAATTGCTCTTTCGGTGCAAGAAGGATAGAGGGGAGAAATTGCAAGTCGGCTGGATATGTGAAAATAACATCTTCTGCAGTCATTCAGCTGATAGTGAGGGTTTGCCAGGTTTGTGCAAAACATCACACCAGCTCTGTTATGCTTCCTGCCCCTCTCTTTGGTGCATGGCATGTTACATAATTGAAGATGATGCTATGTGGCTTAAATAGAGGTGATAGAATGAATATTGGGCTTTCAAACTTAACACTGCTTTCTTCTATTTCACTGTTCATAAAGAATTACTTTGTCCTCAGATTGCACTGAAGAAGTACTAAAAAAAAAAAAAATAAATAAATTAAATTGAAAAAGGGAATCTTGTGTGCAAGATTGTTGTCAAGGTAGACCAAATTTGGTAGGTAGTAGTAACAGCCTTCCTTTAGCTTCACACAGGAAAACAATCTTTAACATAATGATCTGGAAAGAAGACTTTGGAAGAAATTGAAGATATGGCTCTTTAGCTCTGTTAGGAAAGATGACCTACAGAAATCTTCAGTAAGAAATATCTGACACAGAATTCTGAGTACAGCAGAATTGTGCACGGGGATGCAGACAGAGGTCAAACTCCAGGTCCTTTGCAAGACACGATATATTTCTGGATCAACGCTGTTGATTTATCTGTTTTTTGAAAGCATTCTCCTGTGGGTGCTCCTGAGCACTGTTGTTAATACCGCAGCAGCAGGGGGAAAATGCTGCTTGCAAACACAGAACATCACAGCCCTCTTACCAGGCTGGCACTTTAATCATTTATCCAGCTCTCAGGCCCATGATGGCTCAGCTCTGGAGCCTCGCTCAGCCTTAAGCCCTGCCAGCCCTGTGAATTATTCACGCCTCTGCCCAGCTGCCCAGGGGAGTTGGAATGGGAAGGATACACAGAGAACATGTGGCTCAGTGAGGCTCCACATAGCACACAGGGATGGAGGGGCTTTCCTTTTTAGCTGGTGACGGAGGGGGACGCCGTGCACCCTCCCCTTCCTCTACCTGGTCTGGAGCACTCGCCAAGTGGCAAATGAGGTTTAGAGTCCTGTCCTGCCTTGCATGATCTCAAACCCAAATCTTGTCGGCTGGGTGAAAAGAAGGAAAGAGGAAGAGAAGTTTGAAGCTTTGGCTTTTGACTTCAGGCAAGTGTGGGACCAGAGAGAGAGAAAAAAGTAAAACCAACTGATGCAGTATTTAGTGCTATGATGTCAAAAGTGGGTGTCCTTGCTCTTACAGTTGTTTTTTCAGGTTATACAATTGGAAATTTATTTATAATACACATCTAGTCCTTGAAGAAGTGGTTGAGATCTCTGTCCCTAACCTGAACTCAAACCCTAACTCACTCATAGGGAGCATCCTAATGGCTTCACAACACAATTATCTCCCTTTTGCACCTTTTCTAGAAAACACACACTCAGTTCATATCTGTACAACAGTAACTTTCAGCAAAATGGATGGGAGCTATTCTTTTACCTTGCAACATATGCCTTGAACATAGGATGTGTGGGTTTGAATCCAGCTGATGGGAAAAGACTAGCACTTTGATCTGTTTTGTTTCCTCCAGGTGCTCTGGTAAGAGAGCTATTTTGTAAGTATGTAGTGGAAACAACCTGCTGTGCAGTGAAATACTGGAATAACACTCTGCCAAACTCAGTAAAGGAAAGACCACTGTTCCTACTTTCAGGAGAAGGGTTAATGTTTATCAGTCCTAAATAGGAAGGATTTCCCTAGAAATAAATTACCCTGAGGGATGTTAGCAAAATTAAGGTAAACTATTGCCTTTTGCCTTTCCTTCCCTGCAGAGGACCCTGAATCTGATGGCTTTTGGCTCAGGACACTGCTTTTTAAGAATCCCTTTCTGGAACACCTTGCTCTGGCATGCATTACATACAGCAAACCACATGGCTAGTTCTTCAGAGCTTTGGATGCTGCTCTGCCAGGCCAGGTGCTGATCTCCTGCAGAGCATCTTGCTCTGGATCCATGTTATTTTGCTACAACAGATGTTGACAGCAACATAGCAGCAAATCTTTGCCTTTTGCTTTTTCCCTTGTTTTTCCTATTTTTTATCTCCTTTGATCACAAACAAAACATATAAAGTGTTTCCAAGTGCTTCTTGGCTTTCACATATATATTCCCCACTAAATTGTGACTTTTGCCTCAAAGTCTTCTAGAGTATTTAACAGATTTCTAGTCTTATACAGCAGCGTTAACAAGGAAGCAAGATTTTGGCTTTCCTTTGCACTAATGTGTTCAACTATGGCCTATTATACTTCACACTGTGAGAGAGAGCTCAGGTTAACAAAACCTCTGGATGGCTCAAGGGGGACAAGTTTCAGCTACCTCAGCTAAATGCCAAAGAGACTGAGCCAAGATCCGCCAAACTCAGTGAGAGTCTTTTTTTTTCATTGACTTCAATGGGCTTTAGGCAGGGAATTAAGTCTATTTGCTAGAAGTAATAGCAAATTGTCAAACCCCTTCTGCAAACCTGCCACAGGGGAGGAACAAAGTCCCAAAGCATGTTAATGAGAATTGTGTGTACTTGAAAAAGCTATTTATATTGGACACTTCTGTCTTCAGACTTCTCATACTTTCTGTAAGACATTTCCTGTAATATCCATCTTCGGTTGCAGCCCACTTGTAATATTTGAGGCCCCTTTGCCCCTTGCTCCATGTGTTATGTTCCCATTTCAAAGAGAAATTGTATCATCTGCACCTTTTTTTTTTTTATTAAACATCACAGTCAAAGTTTGAAACCTGGCCTGTTAATTCCTTCTGGTGGAAAATGATTCTTTGGTAAGGTAAGGATGGAGAAATAACAAGCTTTGTGATTCAATTAACCACTCTTAGTGCATCTTTGGGCCTTTCACAAAAATGTTGAGTCCATAACACAGACACATATAGAACAAAACAGGGATACAAATTAAATTGAGGACTGTATGATTTAGGATCTAGAGTCAAACTCCCTTTCATCTGCTGTCACAAATTGGTACACTCTAAACCCACAGATATTTAGGCTTTTTTTATCCAAAAATTTTCCAAATATCTAATTCTCTGCTTGTGTTTGTAATTGCATTACTTTTGCTGGAGTGGAAGAGCATGGTTGCCAGTACTTATTTAACTTCTAATTCCCATATGAATCTCCAAATTACTTGTCAGCATTCTTCTTCTGACCTTGCCTGAGGGCCTCAATCATTTACACAAAACACCCACGAGTGTGTGGTGAGTCCAGATCTAGGAGTTGTTCTTCTTGAGAAGGAAACCAGAGAGCGAGCTAACAGGCTTGCAGTGTGAATGTGAGATCAAAGCACTGGACCAAAAAAGAAACCCTACAAATAAACCCACTGAACCCAAAATTGAATTGTCACAGCACTTCTCCAGGTTCAGTTTTGTTCCCTGCTTGGAGGGATTCAAACTTTCGTCTCCTATGAGAATACTCAAGCAAACCACCAGGCTATAAGTGAAGAAACACAGCAGAATAAGAAAATAGATGTTTGTAATTCTTCTCATTCAACCTTGCCTTCATTGAATAAGTAGCCCAAAATAATCTGGATGGCATTTCCTAAGGGGTTGAAATAATTTTTTGATGCTGAACTGCCCGGTGGCCCAAAGAAAAATCTAGTCTCACAAAACAATTTAACATCTGGAAGAAAGTTTATCATATCACAAGGATTCAGTGAAGACTTCAATGGCCCTATCCAGCACCTGTATCTGGTAGTGATAGGATGAAGGGTAACAGTTTTAAACTGAAATAAGGTGGACTTAGATTAGATATTAGGAAGAAATTCTTTATTCTGAGGGTGGTGAGACCCTGGAACAGGCTGCCCAGCAAAGTTGTGGATGCCCCATCCCTGGAAGTATTCAAGGCCAGGCTGGATGTGGTCTAGTGAGAGGTGTCCCCGCCCGTGACAGGGAGGTTGGAACTAGATTATCTTTAAGGTCCCTTCCAACCTAAACCATTCTATGATTCTAAGAATGACAGACATAGGATTACTCAAGACAATTTTCTGCTGAACTTTAGCAAAAAAGAAGAGATGAGAAGAAATTGAGTGAAAGTTCACAACTGAGTTATGTGGTTCCTGGTACATTGTAATTGTGATGATTGTGCATAGCAATAGCATCCTTTCTCTGTCTTTATTAACAAGCAATAAAATGAGAGTAAGAATATAAAGAAGGCTTCTGGGGAGTGGGAAAGGATGTGATGCAGTGACCAGTCCTTGGAGGGAGACTGTGAGCAAACCTGTCTTGCTTGAAGGCAAGAGGAAGCCATTGGGGTGAACAGTAGACGGAAAGGATTGTGGAGTGAAGCCAGGTCTGAGATGAGAAATCAGAGGATATTTTGGCATGGAGGCTAATGCGAAAACTTAAAGACAGTAACATGTCAACTGATGTCCATTGTTCACCCTCAATTTCCCAGCCTTCTTTAACTGATACATGAAGATATAGTAACATCACAAGTAAACTTGATATCTACGTCATTGACCAAGGTGCAAGAGCAGAGGCTGAGTGATGAAAAAAAGAATAATAATTTTCATTGCATTTATAAGGATAAAACCAATGTAGCATGAAAAAGGACTCATGCGAAAATATGAAGACCTTTTGCCCCAACACTCACTTTTCCACAGAAAAAAATTTATGAAAATTCAAGTAATAATTCCAGCACAATTCCAGACATCTTAATGCACTTGAAAGAAATATTTGCCCTGACTCTTATTCTTTTTTGGGGTTGGGGTCTGGCCTGAGGGTCATTATTTTCATCTCAGCTAAATATAATGCCCCTTGACACAGATGAAACAGTAAATATGAGCTTAGCATGCATGAGAGTGGCACCATGTGTGAAGAAAGAAGAGATTTTCTGGAGAAGGTCCCTAACACAGCAAGGTTCCCTTCTGTCTTGGATTGCAACCAAAGCAGCTGTTGTGCACCTGGCTGCTCAAGAACCATTTAGGCCAGAGGGTAAGCCAAAAGGCTGTCCACAAGTCTAAAGTATATTGCCAGCATGCTATCATATTCACTGTTAGCATTATAGCAAAATGTTGTGTCTAATGCTTTGCAGGGTGAAGGATTATTCAGATATACTTTCCCCAAATTTATAACTCCCTTGCATGGATAACTAAGAGAAAATATACTTAATGCATAAAAATCAGCAGCTTCAAAATGAGAAAGCAATAGCTATTACCACTCTTATGTTTTGCTCTGTGGGTTTCCTCTACAGGGTGGTATTAAACCACTAACCGTTCTGCCTAATGATAATAGCCACAAAATGAGTTTCTTCAGACTGGCACTTGCAATTAAATTTAACTGAAAGTCTGACATGATTAATGAAAACATGGAAAAATGCAGTTCTCTGAGTCCTAAAACACACATACACGCATGATGATATCAGAGCAAAATGAGTTAAATTCCTAATAGAACACACAAAGACACAAACATCAACACATACATATTTTCCATTGTGGTCTGTTGTGATAAGGAGGATTTGTATACTTCAGACATTCCACACAGATATTTGAAAATAAATGGAAATAGTGTATATGATGATAGTCATCATGAGAAGAAAAATTTGCAGAATAATTGACAGAATAATTTAGCATGGAGGCTAAATTGATCAAGTAGCTAATTTTATCCTTGTAAAGCAATGTAATATGTGTAAGGCCATCTCTGTGTGGGATTATTAGATGAAGAAGTAATAATACACTATGTTATCTCACAGTACTATGTCACAAAGCCTATTAAAGTCTATGTAAAAGTTTCTATTATATTCAGTGGCATCACTGCTGATTCATGAGCAAATCTGATTACACATTCACGAAAAATAGATATTCCCCCTCCCAAAGCTAGATTATGCATAAGCAGCAATGGGCAGCGTAGACAAAGAAGTGCCTTTTCACCTTAAAAAGTACATCTTGCTATTAGATGGAAAAATAGTATGGAAAACATCACAGTTCAAAGTCTTTCGGCCTGAAACTAGAAAATGTGACTTGTCTGATTATTTGTGCCATCTGAATCTGTCCTGTTGGAACACACAGATTGGGAAAACTGCATCCCAAGGCTGGAGTAACCCAGGAGTTGAACAGACCTGACTGTGATATGCTGGCAAATGAACTTTACACCACAACTTAGAATTCAGTCTGTGCGGGTGAAGGTAAAAAATCATTAGCTGTTGACAAATAACTATTAGATCAACATGAAAATGAGCTCAGGGGTCTCGGTGCAACTCCTACATCATAATATGCTAATAATGCTTATACCTTTTTGGTTTCCAAGCACTTTGTAATCTTTATAATATGTTTATCTACATAACACTTTCATGAAACAGTGATGAGCTACTTCATCCTGCCTTAAAGATGGAGAAGATAGGTCATGTAAATAGGTCCCCATAGATCTAAGGATGACTCTATAAAGGGCTCTTGCATTCAACCATGCAACATATAACTCTTTGATAACTTGAGCCTAGTTTTCCCTGTACATGAGCGAGAAAAGCCAGCACACTAAATTATGAGTTGCATATGCTACACAGTAGAAAATATGTAGGAGATAGGTGGGGCTTAGATGCCCCTTAGGTACCATTACAACTTTGCTTGGGTTTTGCCATCTGTCAAACTATATGGAGCTCACCAGTGGTCACCAACGATATAACCAAGTTTCTTAAAAGAAACTCTCAGTGACTGAAAACTGATTTTCCAGGCAGAGGCAAGGTGGCCACAAGGTATGGAGAAACTGCCCTTTTGTCTGGATGACTTTGCTCAGCGCTTGCTCGGCTGTCAATCTGACAATTCTAATAATTCTAAAATTAATTTTAAATTAACAACAAGGAATAAAGGAATATCCCTCTGCCATGTGTTCAGTGTCCCTCCACTGGCTGACATGAGTCTGCTGAAAATGTATTGTCTATGTGTCATCCCTGTGCAAGGCAACAGCAAAATCAGACTTGACACATCAGAAAGTTGCCATATCAAAGCCAAGGAAGATTCAAGGGCAGGTTTACATTATTTTTTTTTTTTCAGCTTTTCAATTTGTCTTAATCTTTTTTTTTTTTTTACAGCATTTTTCTGCCTTATGAGGCAGTGCAAAGGACCCTGGAAAGCAGCTTAGTGGTCTCTCCCCATTGATGTCATTTATGGGTCTAGTGCTTGAACCATTCCTTTAGAGACAGAATTCTTTTTCTCTCTCTGACTGAAGATTAGGAGAAATCTGTACTAACCGTCTTGGTTTGGGCACAATCTGGATACCTATGTCCTGGGATCACACCCAGAAAGAAAATCTTTGAAGAAAGACACATCTAGGAGGAAATTATATTCTCTTGCATCTACCATAATCTTCAAGGCATAACTCAGCAGACATAGAAGACTGAGTCATACCCAATATTTCAGTGGTGTCTGAAATCACATAGAGACCCTGGTTGGCTGCAGTAGGATGACTCCTTGTGCAATCTATGGGCCCATCCATTTTGCACTTAATAGGGCAGCATTTAGGTAGCCTCCCCTAGTGAAATTGTGACTTAGGCTAACTCTAGGGTCTTAATCTAGGAAAGGATCATTTCTGGTCTTGTGGAATCAGCATCTCAGCATTATGTTGTTCATAGATTTTATACCTGACATTTGGTCTGATCAAGGGTGGTCATTTTTGTATCTTTCCTGTTTTATGCTGCAGCACTGTCAAATCTTAACTTGCTTGTAAGAAAATGAGAAGTGAAGGAATTCTATATTATTTATTTTTCTTTCTCCTTCATTCAGCTTTAGTCCCTTTCCCATTTTTCCCTCATCCTGGACTTTGTTAGTGTCTCTTCTGCTCTGTGCTATACCTGTTATTTTGGGTTATGTCCATCCTCTTTGTAATTGCTTCTGAAAGGCTTAAGGTAAACACAGAAGAGCAGACTGATAAACAATTGCTGCAAGAAAGCCAAGTATAATAAAAGACAGCAGCATGGAGCAATATTTGGGAGTAGGATGTAATTTTAAAGGTCAATAATGCGCCAAGGAAATTTTGCCTGAAGCACAGCTCACATTGATAACAGAGAGTTGGTATCTTTGGTTTCTTTGGCTGCTAAATTAGTTTAACAGTCTACCTCTGAGTTTATTTTTCTACCTCCCTTCTTGCTTCAGACTTGCTTGCTCTTGCTCACTCTTTCTTTCTGTTTCTTTATCTCCTCTTTATCTCCTTCTTGTCTGTCCTCCCTCCCTCCTTTTTTTCCTTCCTCCCTCCCTCCTTTCTTTCCTTCCTCCCTCCCTCCTTTCCTTCCTTCCTTCCTTCCTTCCTTCCTTCCTTCCTTCCTTCCTTCCTTCCTTCCTTCCTTCCTTCCTTCCTTCCTTCCTTCCTTCCTTCCTTCCTTCCTTCCTTCCTTCCTTCCTTCCTTCCTTCCTTCCTTCCTTCCTTCCTTCCTTTTCTGTATTTCTGTCTTTGCCTCTTTTTCACTCTCTGTATTTCTTTCTTTATACCGGATTTATCATAGCCTATAGTTTCACTTAGAAAATCTCGAAACATATCTCTTCAGTATTTATTAAAATTGTTTTTTGTGTCAGGCTTTCTGCAGAAAACGCTTGCTGGATCAGTACTTCAACACATAGAGAGCGGGTTTTTAATTTCCAGGTTGTGCTGCCTGTTGGATAAGTATCTGTATTATCACAGCTCAGTTTTCTAGTATCTCTGTTTATGTGTGATCTGAGAACAAACTGTTTGGAATTCCTGTGTTTGTTTCCCTTGTCCGTTGTGGCAGTTTCAGCTGAAGTCTTAGACTGAAATTGTCACAGGGAAACCATTGTCTCCCTGGGGTCTTTGAGTCCTACAAGAATACTACCAACAATCTTAAAAGCAAGGAAAAACATGATTTGAAGAGAACATACTGAGTTTTAGATTCTGAATTACACTATTCTAAGGTCTAAACTTTTAAGATAATAAAGCCCCGACTACATAGACATGGTTATGCTTGGCCAAATTTTTCCTCAGTCAGTAAGGATTCTTCAGTTCTTCATTTCTAAGCTGGCATCGTGAAGAAAGCTCATTTTTAGAAGGTAAGTGCTCATCTCCATATTTTTGCCAGTTGAGTTATTCCAATTAGGTCTTGGAAATCACTGATTGCTTCTCCAAATTTGGTAACAAACATCCTAATATAGTAGGATTACTTAAAGGGAATCTACAGTTTGATCTAAAATTATTTAAACTTTGTTGATTTTTCTTTTTCATCCAGGGAGCAAAAAGCCCTGTGCAAAAGCAAGTGAAGGTAGTCAATAGTTTTTATAAACCTAAGTTACATTTGCAGATCTGCTTGCTGCTCTGCTGTTGTCTGTCTGTCTATCTGCACGGACAAATTCCCACATTGGCAAGCGCAAGTAAAAGATGGATGAGAAGAGCGGGGTCTGCCTATCCCCCTTGTGTGGTGGAGTACACTGGGGGTTTTGTAGGATATCCTGTTTGGTCCCTCATGAAACCCATTCAGGGCTTAATCTGCATATCTATAAATGACAGCACAAGTGGTGAGGCAGTGAGGAACTTAAGTAATGACTTATGTAATTTTCTTCACATGTTTATGCAATGCTCCCCCCAGTCCCCCATGTCCTATGCAGGCCAGGACAGAGTGGCTGCAATTAGGACATCTCAGGCAGATCCTTGGCATGCTCTGTGCTTACAGGATCCATGATAAATTATGATGGTTTTTCTTGCCTGGGTTGTAAACAAGATAATGGAAAATGATTGCACTAGGACTTCCTGGCTTCTGCATTTACAGACTCCTGAGCTATAACAACATAGACTTCAGAGGCACAGACCACAGCCCTGTAACAGACTTTGTGCCATGGGCTAGGCTTACAGCGCTAGGTTGTAAGTGCTTGAGCATGTGCCATCAAATGCAGCCACATCTGGGGCTGAGTATGGGAACTTGTGCTCCCTTCTTAACTGCTGTAAATGACAGACATAACGTCACTCACACAGCAACACATGCTGCTATTTTGATACATGTGAAATGAGTGCTGTCCATGAGCACATCTGATGCTTTATTATCCCTAAGACAAAATTAGCAGCGTCTACAGCTCCATGAGGAGAATTAGACAAAGGGGAGGTGGGAGTGCTGGGGGCTGGAGGGGGGGAAGATGTCTTTTTAATGAAGACTTAAGGCAGAATTCTGATCCAATTAAAAAAATCCCTCCATAAATCATTAAACTAAACCCTGTTTTACTACAAAGTTTGAACATTAATACTACAAGTTTCCTTGGGGAGATTTTTGAGATTTTTCCTCACAGAGGACTGGTATGTCTCTGAGCCTATTCTCCTCAGTCTTCCCCAACCTTATTTCTGAAAATGAAGGTCAGAAAGAGATTGCATTTGCAATGTAGCACTTACCACATTTGACATTCTAATGCAAAAGGCAATTTATACCATCAGCTACAATTAATAGTGTTAAAAGAACAATGTCCAGGAGGCAGCCACATATGGATTTCAACAGAAGATGATGATTTTAACAAAGAAGGACTATTTTCTGGTATTAACTAATTATGTGTTGCTCTAGGTATTTTCTCTCTTTTCCTGCAATGTAACATGTACCACAAGGAGGAAGCGAGCCTTTCATTTTTTCCAGTCTAGAGCTCTAATATTAAAGCCCAACCAATAAAAATAGGCTAATGTTAAACTTTGGCAATTTGCAATTATCCTTATATTGAAGCCAAAAAAATTCCTGTATGTATATCTTGTTGCCCATTCAACCTTATTTCATACTTCCATTTTTAGTTCAATAAAATTCAACAAAAACCCTGCTGGCTTTATTTGCATTGGTTTTCCCTCTGTTAGTTCCCAAATAATGTGAATGTGGACACATGACTGAAAGCACTGAGTTATCGCTCACTGGCAGATCCCTGACAACCACCAGTTGGGTTCTCAGTCCATCTCTGTTGCAAAATAAAACATGCCAGCTTGAATTGTTTTTTTGGTTGTTTAACTACATAATTCAGCTCAGCTAAGAATATTCCAGCTATTATTATGAGGCTGTGAATTAAACCACCACATTATGCTGTTCAAGATAACCTTGCATGATATAACCTTCTGAAAGAACTACTTCTTTCTCTTAGAAAGATTTTCATGGTAGAAAATCCTAGCTGATCAATCCAAACAGTGTCAGTATCCCATACTTTCCACTCAAGGATACAACTTTTATCCATATTTTGTATGCAGTGTATGAGTTTATGCAATTATGAGGATCCCAAACACTATCCTTACATATGGGTGATTAAATATGGGGTCTTAATCTGGAACTAAATTCCAACTCATATTACAGACATGGCCTGCAAGGCAGGACATCAGCATCACATGTCTCCAGTGCAGAAGAAACTCCAAAGCAACCTACCTTACATCACTCTAGGTTCACCTTTTCCTTCTTTTTAAATCAGTTCCTTTACCTTAATCAATAATTTCTCATGCTTGTTTCTGGGTGTCATTTGTTCTACCTCTTCCTGGCACTCAGGCATCCTGAACTAAGACAGGATTATTCATCTTCCTGCATTGCGGTTCTGAATAAGTGAGCCTAACAGCTTTAATATTTATTGGCAGTTTAGATTCACCCAAACACAATCACATCCCTAAAAAGTATCCAGATACTGCTTTTCCATGTCCCCACAAGTGTTTCTTATCTGTCTCAAGTGTTTAGTTCTAGGCTGAAATAAGCGGGTGTTTTGCTAGAGTCCAAGAGGCCATCAGTTTCACTGTCTCTCCCTTGATAAAAGCAATACCACATTTTCAAAATGTAATGACATAAATATGCTTTTATCACACAGCTTATCATCCTCCTCTCTACTCTGCGTACTTTTTGTGTAATAGGTTCTGCACCAGTACCCAAACCTAAAGGAAGATAAACAGAGGAGTTAAATGAACATGAAGAGCTGCTTCCTGAGACGGCGAGACTCCAAGGGTGATGCAGAACTCGCAGCTCTGTGCAGGTGATTTCAGTCCTTCCACTGGTACAAACAGATTTCTTCCTTGGTTTTTTCATTGCATTACTCTGGCTTTCACCTGGGTTTGGTGTCTTTCTGTCAGGAATCTGCCCAAAGAGGCTCTTTGTCCCACTCTGCCAGGGACCCTTTTACACCTCAAAGACTCCCTTCTCCTTTTCTGACTGACCTTCACTTCTCCCTGTCCAATAGAATGAAAACTCTAGCCTTTATTAGCTGTATTTACAGTGTCATAAAAGATATCTTGCTGAGAGACATAAGATCCCTGGTGCAATTCTGTTTAGGGTAAAGGGAATCCATTGTGCAAGAATATAGCCCCCTGATTTTTATCTTGTGCCCTTGTCTTCCCTTTGTGTCCCATAGTGTTTTAATTAATATGTAATTTGGAAGCTCTCCAAGACAGGGATATATCTGTCTTTGGTCCCATAAAGTACTTTATAGCATGTTATAAAGACAGACAGAAATTTTGCAAATCAGTCTGCTGGCATGTCACCAATACGCTGGAGGTAAGTTAACAGTGAGCTCAGGAAATTCATAGCTCTGTGAAATCTAGTTTGTTTTACTGAGATTTGTTAATATATCTTAAAATCAGTGCATTCAGTTCATGCCCATCTGAAAGACTTTCTAGGGCAGAGATGGGTAGACTTTGAAAACATATTATGACTTCCTTTCCTAATAATTCCATCAATGACTCCACATTATTCTCAACAACAACTATGATTAGGTTTATCCCATACTGATCCAGAGAGGGAAAACTAGACCTTAAAAATGCACTAAGTTTCTCTTGAGATGATAATGAAAGAATTAAAGGAGGAGTAAGGTAGATGTAGAGAAGAAGGAATCTATGAAGGGGTATTTGTGGCCTAAGGAAGAGCTTTAGGAAATGTCTAAGACTATGTGGGGATACCGATCTACTAGAAAAGGATAAAGGCAGAAAGGAGCCAATCCAAATTTAGAATTTAATTCAGACTAATGGCTTTTACATGACATTTAACATACAAATAAACAATTCCATCATGCAATTTTTACAGTCTCCCACCTGCTCTCGCAGGAAAATCACAGGAACTGAGCTTGAGACAATTCAGGGGTATAACAAATCCAAACAACAATGGCTCCAACAGACTCAACCTCCTGGAGAGGGGAAAAGAGGGGGAAAATTTACTTCACCTTTCTTCTGTTTGAATTATTTGATTTCCACTGAGGCACATTCAGCACAATCTGTGTGATATTTTGCTTTGGAAAAGGAAAACAGAAGATAAACACAGGAGGCAGGTAAGATATGTGCTTAATCACTACTGCATTGGTCATTTATCACCTGAGATATCATTGCATGAAAGCCACCATGCTTCAGCTTGAGCCTACATGCTCTGAGGGTAGCCTAAACCTCTTGTGTTATACCTAATCACTTCAGACCCTGTTGGGTTCAGAGGTAAAAGGAAAGCAGGGCCCCTCGGTGACCAGGGCAAACTCACACAGACGAAGAGAAGACCTCAGTTCATTAGGCTGTAGGCTACTGAAGTCCTGAATGTAAGGTTTTAGTTATTTATGGAAAAGGGAAGGGTAGGCTGATTTTCTAATCATCTTTGGCTCCATAGTGCTAATACAGTTTCTTTATCCCATTGCCCAGAACTGTCTTATTGTGGTTCTTTTGCTTTATCTACTGTTCTGTTAATATCTATATGTTCTATCTATTGTCTTAGTGTTGACTCACAATTTATCAATGGCCGAACATGTATTGGTCTTTCTTGAATGACATTTAGCACAGTGAGCACATTTGGCCCTCATTTAGATACTAGTGTAGAAATAACCTGTGCATTTTTTGACATGGCAGTCACCTCTGTGTCTGCTCTACGTTTGGGATCCAGAGCTTTCTCTTACCTTTCGAAAACTATCTGCCTAATTGGTACTGTATAATCACTAATAGCAATTATAAAAGGTTCTAATAAGCGTGCGAGAAAAATGTTAAGATAGCTAGAGTCAGAGGCAATGGGAGTCTGGACAAGAGGGAGGTAAAAATCAGGTTGGACAAGTGAGATTGCAGCAATTAAAAGGGAGAGGAGAGCATGAAGAAATGAACTTAATCTCCAGAGAAAGGTAGGGAGGGACACCTTTTAAATATATTAGAAGTTTACAAGTCCCTCCAACCTCTCCAGTAGAATTAAACATGGTTACTAGTTATCCGCAGCATGTGTGTGTTCTGGGGAGTGACACATTAATTAATTCTAAATATCTAACCCATGGTCTGTCTCAGCTTTCAAGGCACATTATAAATATTGGCAAGAAAGATCATTAAAAACAACACAGATCGAATGTTCAGCTTGATTTGTAGAAATTGCCTAGTAGCAAAGGTGCTGTGAAGATGGATGAGTTTGTTAAAAGGGAAAGAAGATTTCAAATATCATTTTGTAAGGAAATGAATAGCTCCTTCCTACCTCTGCAATGTGGCCACAAACACAAGCATAAAGAGCAAAGGAAAAAAAAAAATAAAAAAAGAAAACAAGCTTTTCTCATTATCATGGGAAGCTCACAGACTACTGAAAAATAGCATGTGTCTGGTGTTGCCTCTTGACAGAAATTTTTCAAGTGCTGGACCACAATTACCAGCAATCACTCAGAATCCTTTATCATGCTTTCTTACCTGCTGCTCTCTGCTCCACCACACACTGGCCTGTTCCTATCTCTTACCCCCGACTCTGATGGGCAGGGTGAAATCCAACAGTAGGACCTAGGAAACCTTCATTTTTTTTCCCTGGGGCAATGAATAATTAGAAGCTTTTTGGTTTAGGATATTTTAAATCAGATAATAAAGCATTTGCAACGTTTAAAAGGGAATTTTCAGACCACCTGGTAGACTTAGGAGAACATGTTCTTTTAACAACCAGGGGGACATCTGTAAAGCCAGATGTTTTTACATTTCTGATCTTATTTTGGAGATCTTCAGTTTTATAAAGTTGACAGTTATTTAGACTCAGAATCACAGAACTACTGTATCACAGAATCACAGAATGGCTGAAGGTTGGAAAGGAGCTCTGGAGGTCATGCTGTCCAAACCCCCTGCTCTAGCAGAGCCACCTTGATTCAGTTGTCTAGGACCATGCCCCAATGACTTTGGAATATCTCCAAGGATGGAGACCCCACAGCATCCCTGCACAACCTGTGCCAGTGCTCAGTCACCCTCACAGTCAAAAATGTTTCCTGATGTTCAGAGGGACTCTTCTGTGTCTCAGTTTTTCCCCATTGCCTCTGGTCCTGTCACTGCGCACCACTGAAAAGAGCCTGGCTCCTTCCTCTTTGCATCGTCCCCCCAGATATTTATATACATTGATGAGAACCCCTCCTTCTCTAGGCTAAACAGACACATCATAACTCTATATGTCTATAGCACTAGGGACCCCAGAACTGGACACAGTACTCCAAGTGTGGCTTTACCCGTACTGAGTAGAGGGGAAGAATCACCTCCCTCAGCCTGCTGGAAACACTCTTAGTAATGCAGCCCAGGATAATGTTGGCTTTCTTTGTGTCTACTAGGATCCCCAGGTCCTTTTCTGCAAAGCTGCAAAGCTTCCAGCTGGGTGACTCCCAGCACATACTGGTCCCTGAGGTTGTTCCTCCCCAGGTGCAGGACTTTGCATTTCCCCTTGTTGAACTTCATGAGGTTCATGTCAGACCATTTCTCCAGCCTGTCAAGATGCCTCTGGATGGCAGCACAACTGGAGCCAGTGGTTCAGCTAGTATTCAGTCGACCTCACTCTCTGCTCATCCAGCCCATACTTCATCAGCTTCTCTATGAGTATCTTATGGGAGACAGTGTCAAAAGCCTTACTGTCTAGGTAGACAATGTCTGCCACTGTCACCTCATCAATCAAGCCAGTCATTTCATTGTACAAGCTTATCACATTGGTCAAGCATGACTTCCCCTTTGTGAATCCATGATGATTACTCCTGATGTCCTTCACGTGCCTGGAAATTTTTTCCAGGGTTAGCCACTCCGTCACCTTCCCAGGGATCAAGGTGTGACTGGCTGAGCAGCTTGCAGTTCCTTGTGTCCGCCTTCCTGCCCTTTTTGCAGATAGGAGTGACATTTGCTTTCCTCCAGTCCTCAGGCACTTCCAATCAGCCCAATCATTCAAAGATTATTGAGAGTGCCCTTGCAGTGACATCAATCAGATCAGCACTCGTGTGTACATCTCATCAGAGCTCATGGATTTCCGTATGTCCCATTTCCTTAAGTATTCTCTAACCCGATCTTCTTCCACAAAATGCATGTCTGTCTTGCTCCAGACTTTGTCCCTGGTTTCTAGGTCCTTAGATTTCTCAAGGCTGGTCTTACTAGTAACGATTGAGGCAAAGAAAGCATTCAGTTCTCCAGTAGCACAAAGAAAACCTTCCTTAGAATTAAATGAAGTTCTTTTTCACAGTTCCCACCCAAGATGATGTTTCTACTGAACCTTCTGACCTTTTGAGGGGACACTCATGGACTGAAGAGTATTTCTAGAAGTCAGGATTTTAACCTATAAAGACTTCTTTTTTTTGAGGTCACAATACCTCTTTCTGCCAAAATTCCTTACTGCCTTTATCCTCAACTACAACTTCTGCCTTGAAAGTGTGGGAGTAACCAACCCCTCTTATAGCAAAAGATTTGTCTCCTCTGTTGTCTCCTCTGCACACACAGAAAAGTTTATTCATCAGAGAAATTTATGACTTTCAAATTTTATTTTATGCCCTCAAACTCTGTGATATAGTTGTAAATGACTTAATCAGTATCGCTGTTCAGGGAATCCTGGTGCTGTAATCCCGATGCAGAGAGAGGGACTAGGCGAATTTACCCAACACCAAAATTTGCTATGAAATCTCTAATGCTCATGTGACCAGTTGGAACGTATTACAGTTTCACAGAAATAAACTGATAAATCATAAACTGTATGGAACTATTTTTGGAATTATTGTTACAGGAATATGGAATATGGAATTGTTATTAGAGTTCACATAACAGACTCTGACATCTTGTAAGATAAGACTGTAAAAAATGTTAAGGATATTTTGGCTCTTTATTTTAAAAAGAAAAAAAAAAACACAACACAAACAATAAACCCACACTCCTGTTCTTCTCATTTATGTCTCATTCCTTGCAATCTTCCACTCTTTTTTCTCCATAAAGTGTCTCTTCCTGTCTTCCCAATGGGTTTTATGAAACTGCTGTAGTACATAAAATATGGATTTTAGTACCATTTGGATAATATTTCCCTTCTCCTCCAATTACGGGACAGATATTTTCCCTAGACAATGTGAAATAACACAGATCTTCAGATGACAGTCTGGCAATAGCTCAAAATCTGGGAAGGGAAGACAGAGAAGCCTTTGGGGAAACTGATGAAAATGTCAAGGATACAGAAGGAAACAGATAACATCTCCATTGCTGAAACATGCTCACCAACTGATAGGTTACATTTTGCTGTGGATAAAAATGATTGCATAGATGTTGCACATCATAGAGAAAATGGATGTGCCCATTCTGGAATATCACTCTCACTGCTTTTACAATACCACGGCAACTTTATCACAAACCCATCCATGACTTTGACACCAGTGCTAAATATGCTGCTACAAAACCCCAAATCAATAAGGCTGGAAGGCGAACCAATCCTTCAAACCAACACTGGCTGTCATAGTCACTACTGTGTGACCACATCCTTGTAGCTACATCTGCCAATGATCCACACAGAAAACTTCCCTGTCAGAAGCACTGAGAAGTTCTGCATGAATTCAGAGGCCAGAACAGAGTCAATTGTTTGCATTGCAACAACATATTTCAGGCTTTGAAACATGGAAACCAAAAAGTGGTGATTAGTGCTGCCCTGAAAATCAAACACACCTTTACTTCTATACAGTGCTCGGAGGTCTCTTGATTAAAATGCTGTTTAAATGTTAAATACAATTGCATCTAAATATTTGAAGTGTTATACTACTAATACTATTTTTATTTTCTGTAAAGGTTGCAGAATCAAGGCTTTCATTATCTGTAACCACTTAAGATAGCAAGTTACTTTTGCTAAAGAAGGAGCTTTGGTGTCTGGGCTAAGATCCAAATGAGTAATAACATTCTGCAAGCCTACATTCCTCTTCAAGTTTTATATTAGATAAAGTTCTTTTCACTTAGCAATGTTTCTTTTTAAAGACTGACGCCTTCCAAGCCAGACGCAGTAGCATTTCACTGATGGGTGAAACAATTCCTATGTAAACACAATTTGAATATATCAAGTGCTTTGTGGTTTTCAAAGTGCAATGTCCACACCAATTTATGTTTCTTATTTGTTACATGCGTGGAATAAAATACTGTAACGCAAACAAAACAAAAATCTATCAAATCTTTGATTTCAGGGAACAGCCTAAGCACAGCCAATGGGGAAAAATGCTTTGGGCAATTCACATTTACTTTCAAGTGTTTTGTTCATAAACAGCTTCTAAGGAAATAGCATTTAAACTGAGTATGATGCATGTAAAAATAAAACAGCTATTCACCTGCTGAAAATCCCATTAACAATACTCCAAATAAGATGAACTGAAATTAATAAATTTGTGAACTTCCTTGAGATATATTTTGGAAGTCTCCATCTCAGTAAATATTTAATTGGTATGAAGTTTTGCTTCTGTTCAGAAATATAAACTCTTACAGCATAGATTAAATGTACTTTACTTACTAATGATTCTCAATGTGTCAAAGCTGAGAGGTGGTAAGGTGGAAGAGCTGAAATGAATAAGTAAAAGGCAAGAGAGAAATTGTCAGGCTAAGGTGTCTGAAAATCAGATCCTAAACTTAAAATATAGTTCTTATTACAACCTGCAGTTCAGAGAATTGGTGTTGTCAATCTGTGGAACATTACTCAGTATTGTGTTGCTATGTCCAATATTTTATTTCAGATGAGTAGTTATAGTCAAAGATAGATGAGTAGTTTCCTTTCTCTGTTTTTCCCATGAAAGATCTTCTCACAAAAAGGAAAGGGAAAGCTGCTTATACAGCCCTGCTAGGGACAGGAAACTCCATCCCTTTGTAGGATGGGATCCATACATAGATCCCACAAGGAAGAAAAAATAAAATAAGATAAAATAAAATAAAATAAAGATATGGGAAACTTGTGCTAAGAGAATAACTACTTTCTCAAGATGTGCTGTCTGCACCAGGCATTTCTGTGCGGTAAGGGCAGTCTTGCTTTATTCCTGCACACCCTGGATGTGCTGGCACCCCACTCATCCCCATTCAAACCCCACCAAAGCCAGTAACACATCTCTTCCTTGTGGTAATATACAAATGTCTCTGTCCACCAGCACTGCTCTGTGATACTGTTTTGCTGTTGGACTAAAAACTTGGAAGTTTAGCAGAATAAATCATAAACAATGTTATCACTGCACAATTGTTCTTAGCAAGGTAAAACTTGTTATTGCAAGATATTGATTAGACCGGTCAAATTGCTTATAGCTTAAAGGATTTTACATCATTTACAGTAATTACAGTGTCTTCTTAACTGGTAAAGCTATCTCCAAACTCCCTGAAGGACATCCTGGGCAGGCAGAAGTGAGTGATAATTTCCCAGTTGCTTCTGTGAAGCCAGGATTTTGTCCACTTTAAAAACTGGAGAACATTTTATATTTACATACATACATATTTCTGCTATCGCAAACCAGCTCAGTGCCATGGGCAGCAGCAGCTGTGGGCATGGGACCACTGTGCCCACTTCTCACATTGCATAACCTGGCACACATCTGCTCCGCAGCTGTAAGGAAATCCCACATGTGGTTTTGGTCACATTAAGTATGAAGCTGGAAACATGTGGAGACATTTCACGTTCCCTCAGTGCTGTGACTGAGAAAGAAAACCACTGCAGCTTGCTTCTGCTGTGCATGTGGGCTCACTGATCTGGAATTTCTGAAATTTTACCTTCCTAAAGGCTATCATACCCTGCTGTGCCTGTGAACATGCACCCCATTTTGATTAAGGTACATTAAGTTACATTTCCACTCAGGAAATTAGGCCATTTTCCCTGACTGTTTTGCATGTTTCTTTCAGACTCAAGCCTAACTGTATAATCATTGTATAATAATTACACTTTTTTTTTTTTTTTTTTTGCAAAGCAATAAAGGGCTAGCACTCTCATAGTAAATAAGTTTATCAAAAAAGCAATCACAGTGAGTCATTTTCATTCATCTAAATGACAGACACTGACACTAGAAGATACCTTGAGACATCTTTTCACTATTAGTAATGCGACTGAGAGAAAAGTGCCTTTCAACTATGGACTACGTTCACAGCTCATTGACGGCTCATGATGGCATTAATAGTTTTGTACCTGCAAGGCTGGGCTAATATTTAGTGAAGTGTTTCTACTGGCGTCTCTGATACAGGATCAGGTCCTCTGGGTGTAACACCTCAAATTCATTTCAGTGAGCACCTTCTGACATGTGGATTATTTTGTGAGGGTGTATTGAGGGGCATAGTGACTCTTCACAACAGTAAAAACCTAAATATTCCAAATAATAGAAAAATATCCAAAGTTTCAACTTTAAAACATTTTTATTCATCTGTTGGTGTAGTCCAAATTGAGTAAATAACCACTGTGAGTCTGGTGAAGGACCCTTGGATTCATATCCTGGTCCTTGCAGGGATTTGTGATATGACCTTGGGCAAAGTCAAGTTCAGATTTTCTGTACCTCAGCTTCCCTATTTGCAGAATAGGAATAATAATTCTTACTCTACAAGAAGACCGTGGGGCTTAATTAATATCCATAAAGCACCTTGAAATCCTTAGATAAAAGGTTCTGTAAAAGGGCAAATGTAATTACTGTTATTGTAGTGGTGCTGCTATAAAATATTCATGGTATAATGGCAAGTCCAGTGAACATTCAGAAGCTTGTAAGATCAATTGCTGTGCATGAATGCACAAGCACATTAGCAGGTTGTACAAGATGCAAGCCAATTTCTTTCCAACTATTAGGGTCCTGTCCTGCAGAGGGTCAAGAGCCCAAATTTCCCACTGGACTCAATGAGAGGCCTTTGCAAATAGCTGGAAACATGGGATCAAGTACCTTGCAGGATCAGGCTCTTTAAAAAGTAGTAGAAATTGTCATAATGAAAAAAAAAATACTGTGAAGTTTTTTTGGGTTGCTTTTTTTGTTTTTGGTTTGTTTTCACATTGATCAGAAACATTCCAGTAAACTTCAGTGAACTGTTCTGTTGGCACCCAGCTCCAAAGAATGGAGGTATAAATCATGAAAGCATTTCTAAAGTCAGTGTAGCTATACTGACTTACGATGGTGAAGCTGTTAAGAATGCAAAGCTTTCCTGAGTTTGTTTTTTTTTTAAAGACACAAATGAGAACTATTACACTGGAGCGCCCAACATAAGAAGGATGTGGACCTTTTGGAGTGAGTCCAGAGGAGGGCAACGAAGATGATCAGAGGGCTGGAGCACCTCTCCTATGAGGACAGGCTGAGGGAGTTGGGGTTCTTCAGCCTGGAGAGGAGAAGGGTCTGGGTAGACCTTATAGCAGCCTTCCAGTACCACAAGGGGGCCTACAGGAAAGATGGGGAGGGACTCTTAATCAGGAAGTGTAGTGATAGGATGAGGGGTAAGGATTTTAAACTAAAAAAGGGTAGATTTAGATTACATATTAGGAAGAAGTTCTTTACTCTGAGGGTGGTGAGGCACTGGAACAGGTTACCCGGAGAAGTGGGAGCTCCATCCTCAGAGGTGTTGAAGGTCAGGATGGATGGGGCTTTGAGCAACCTGGTCTAGTGCAAGGTGACCCTGGCTGTGGCAGGGTGGTTGGAACTAGGTGATCTTTAAGGTCCCTTCCAACCTAAAACGTTCTATGATTCTATGAAATTAAACTAGCTTTGCATTGGTAAAATAATAAATAAATAAATCCACACCTTTTCAAGACTCAGTTTCTGCATACTTTAAACAGACTGTCAAGATTAGTCTATTATTGAAATATATGTAAAAATAATTCCTTGGGATTTAAAACAGCAACTGGAAATGTTGTGGATTTAAATTATTACTGTTCCTCTGGTTCTTGCATTTGTTGTTACCTAGAGGTTCACAGAACCAGCTGTTTGGTTTTGAAGCAGATTATTGTTAATGACTTTCTAACAAATTACAAGACACAATAGCTGGAAGTGCTGTTATGCAATGCAGGTATTTAAGAACTTCTAACTCAAGGCCAATACTAGAAGTCGTATGAAGTCTAACCATTGCTGCCACATTGGCTGGCTGCATTTCCTCAGATATTTAGCCTTGACACTCTCTGTAGCTCTGTCGTCACATCCCACCATTTCTTTCCACCACACCTGAGCTTATGTCCACTGCTTTCAACCCACTTAAAAGACAGTACTGTCTTCACTGTCCATCTGAGCATTCGCCATCTCATCAGCCTCCATCTGTGCTTTGGCACCCTCCTTTTCACTTCGTTCCTTCCAATATTCATTTGGCATTTCCTCAGATTTGAACTAATGGCAAAGCAAGATTTCTTAAAATATGATTCCCAATGTTCCAAAGGTAATATCAAAATACGCATTTACTCCAGTAAGATGTTATGGGACTTTAATGTGATTTTTTTGCAGAAGAAAACATTTCTCTTCGGCTCTGTGAGTGTGATCTCAGTGATTTATCAAGGGAAAATTTCCCAGTGCAAAAGAATGCAACTGAAGCAGTCAACTTTTACTTTGCTCCCTGTAAGACAAGTGTAAAGGTTGTGACTTGGAATATATCCCTTAAGCTCTGGAGAGACCCTGTGTTACTACAGTTAGGAGTTCTCAGAGCAAATGCCTCTCCATTAGAAATTGTAGAGCTGAAACTTAGAGGATCTATTTTCAGTGAAGACCATGAAAATTGTGCCTACAAATAATAGTGAACTTGGGCTCCTTGACTGCCTGGTAGATTTTCAAGAAGCTCTGAGTGTGGGTGATTTAGGATCAGATGTTTCCAAGCTTTCCAGGCCTCATCCAGCCTTTTTTCACAGGAGAGGTACACCAGAACTTCAAGTCCTTTGAGTAAAAATCAAATTTCCCAGCCCACCAGCCATTTGGCAGCAAACCTGGCCAGTTTCCAAGCTCCCCGTTCCCTGGCAGTCTGTGTAACCATTTTCCACAGAGGAGACTGTAGATTCCCTTTCTCCAGCCCATCTCAACAAAAAGGCATGGACAGTGGGAAGCACATTTTGATTTTGGAGAAACATGAATAGTGTTGGTGTGATCAGACCACCTTGGTGGATTTGGAATGAAATGTTGGAATATTCAAGTTCTGCAGAACAAAAATACAGTGAAGAAAAATAAAGCAATGCATTTTCCTTTTGCTCTTGATTTAAGATTTAAAATTTTCCAAGGCTTCTCAATTATCTATGGAACTCAAATCTTCTTTTACAGGTGTCTCTTGCCACCATGACACATAGATGACCTTAACAAAGCTATCTTGGAGTACAGCAGCCAAAAGCATTGCTAAAATTTATGGCAGATACCTTGAATTTCTGCTCATAGGCTGTCCAGCATCTGTGGTGCATCCTGGTGTTTCATCAAATCACATATTGCATAAATATGCAAATATAACATTTAAGCCCATGGGAGGACAGA
>NW_009647828.1:2054751-2076730 GCF_000708025.1 Charadrius vociferus
AAAATATCAATGATATGGAGGTACTCAAAAGAAGAACACAGTGAAATGGTAAGTACTGTGTACATTAGTAGCTAGCAAAAATGGTGACTCATGAGAAAGATCTTCTACTGTCCAAAATAAACCCACAAATTTCAAAATTAACTTAATGACGTAAAGCAACATTTTTTTCCTGGGAAATATTTATGAAACATTTTTTATACAATGTTTCATTGAACTCTTTCTCTTGTTTATGAGGCTATTCAGGGAATGTATTTGTGCTTCTTTCAACATCGGGCTGTTCATCTCTGAATGAATAACAGTGGAAGGTCAAAATCCTTTAATTTCATTACAAGTGCTACAATACCCAGAAATATGCCAATTGCTTTGCAAAATCTAAGATTAAAACAAAATAAAATAAACTTTTTAGACACGTAAGATGAAATCAATCCACAGCTGGTGAGTAGAATTACCTACAATCCTTGCCCAAAGAAAGTCCAGACCATGCAAATATTTAGACAAATACTTCACTCCAGCAAGTGTCAGTCATCATCAGTGAGACCACTGGCAATATTCAGATTAGATGCCCATAAATCTTTGCAGAATGTCAGATCTGACCAAGTGAACAAGCTCAACAAGTGGCAGGAGGGAGGTTATGGGAGGGAGAAGGGATATCAGTATTTCTGTATTTAAGCAGATGGGATAATCCATCTAGTCCACCACACTGGTACCTGTAGTGCTTCCCTGCAAGAAGCAGCTGGGAAAGAGACTCATGTGGAACCATTTAGCAACATAATCCTCACCTCCCAAGGTCGTGTGTTTTGCCTGAAAATCTTGCACATTGCACTTCAAAATGTTCCCATCCTACATGTATGTCTTTTGGTCTGTTCCTCATAAACTGAAGAAACTTCATCTTGTGGTAATGAATTCACAGAATGAGTGTTTGAACAATCAGACCTTGTGAAAAATAAGTTTATGCATGTGCATTAGCTGTTCTAAAAGTTCTGTTTAATGAATAATCATAAAGATAAAATAATTGATTCCCGGATTCAAGAAGAGTGTCATTTTGGGTCGCAGACTTAAAGTATATGAAAAATTAGGACTTCCCAGGCATGAGAATGACACACAAAGTGATGACAATGGAAATATCAAGGCTGGAATGAGTGATATGATAGATGAGATCACTGAAGAAGTTTAAGAAGGGTAAGAAAGAATAAAAGGACTTGATGCCTAAGATAAAATATAAGAATACTGGGCTGGGTACAGAGGGGAAAAAATCAGCTTGCATCAGAAAGATGTAAGGATGAAGATAGCTAAAAGCATGATTTCCACAGCCAGGCTCTAGGATTATTTAAAGAAGATGGGAATAAATTGGGAACTGCAGTTTGGTGCTGCACTGGCACAAAGAACTGGGTGCAGAGATCAATGACAAGGGGTTTAGCTTATCTGCAAAAGCCTGGCTCCTCAAGATGTGATGGATAAAGAGCCAAGCAGTCTTGCAGCTAGCCTGGATGTCAGGGGACAATGATGGGATACAACTGTCCAGGTGACAGAGTGGATCTTGAGGGAAGGGGGCTGGTGGTGGAAGAAAGAAAGGAAGAAACCAGCAGGCTTACCATGGGAAAATTAGGAGTTAAAAATAGGCCTTTATTAAACCATCCCAGAAGAGCTGTCAGAGAAACAGTCTGATACATAAGAGTAGGGTTAAGGGAGATATATCACAGGCTGAGATTTGCAAAGTTTTAGGAAGACCTTAATAGCTCTCCATCTTTCCCATAGGTTGGACGTGGACTGAAAGAATATGTACTCTACAGGGGGAATTTCATCCCCCATTAAAATACAGCCACCTCTCTGGTGGGATAGCCCATTTCGTCTCTTCTACTAATACTACGAAATAGCTTTGGAAAAGTAAGCAGAGAGTAATTTCTTCTCTTTGAAACTATTAAAGTAATTTATATGAGCAAAATGTAATTATCCAAACAAATTTAGCCAGCAGAATGGTTTTACATTTCTTCTGAAGCAAAGCCATCAGGAATAGGCAGGACTCCTTCTAGCATGAAGCTAGAGTATGGATTCAATCTTGAATCAAGTGGAATAAAATGGCCCTGAAGCACTGCTCCTGAAAGGTGCTGAGTTAACTCTAGCTGTCCTTCTTTTCAACGTGACAAGGTGCTCATCACCTTTTCTCATGCCCTGATGTATGAGGGTAACATATGAGAGTAATTTGAAAAGATGACCTTTATGAAGGCAAAGGGAGATTTACTCTCATCTTCTACGGGTACAGGATTTGGCCAAAGAACAAATTCCTTTGTGCTGCCAAAAAAGCGCCCTGTGTTGATCAATATCCTGACCCTGCAAGGGAATAGGATTTAACAAAATCATGGTCCCAAATGGTACAGCTGGAAGATGGCCAGGGCATAATTCAGGGTGGAAAATCTATCGCGCTGGATTCAGAGAGTCTGCTGGACCCCTTAACACAGGTGGTAATGAGAAATGCTACAATCCAGCCACAAATTGCCCAGACAAGAATTCCCTGGTGGGTCTGTGTGCCAGGCCCTGAGGCATCACACCTTCGCTGCAACCCAGCCAGATGGGTGAGTGGGTGGAAATAGAAGCAGACATGCTGGGGGCTGGGAGCCTTAATGTGGTTATCCTCTGCCATGGCAACCCTTCCCTGGCACATCTTCACTGAACATAAGGGACAATCTTGCCTGTGTACTTAAAGATAAAACAGGAGCCTCAGAAGCAAGTCTCCTGAGCAACTGTGTCACTGTATATTTTACAGTTTCATTTGTTCTCTGCAGTGTCCCACTGAAATAAGTGATTTCTGCTTGCAACATTACATCACCTGTAGGATAATTTTCTGAAAATATGCTGTATCTATCATGTCACGGTTGTTCCCTGTTTTAATGGGCTGGTATCGATGAGTTCATCTGTGGAATTACTCCATGAAAACAGTCCATTTAAAAAAAAAAAAAAAAAAGAAGAAATTAAATATTTACTGGCATGTCTGCATAACTATTCTTGCCTGCTTTCTGCTCCAGGGTTGTATGAGGATTCATTAGTTAATGTTCATGGAATGATCTGAAAATAAAATGCGTTACATAGTTGGAATTCACTGATATAATTCTTGACCAGTAGGAACTTTTCTTATTTAGCCACACATTAGTGACCTCTACAATGGTCAAACCCTTGTGCATATCTACTATTTAAAATCATTGAAGGTGTAGCTTGTATAGATGTTGCCTTGCTTTCTGAACTTGGATACAAAAAGCATCAGTCCTCCAAAAGTCTCCAGAAGCCTTCTACGTGCTGGTTGTCCATCCTGATCCACAAGGCTGCCTTAAATTTGTGAGGCAAATTCTCTTAATCCAGTTTGATATAAAAAAAAAAACAGTTTAGAGTTTATTCCTAAACCACTACTTGTGCCTGTCTGGAACGAGTGTTTCATGGACTGTCCTTCCTTCTGAAATTACTGTCTTTGGTAAAACCTTGCCTATTTCTCTTTTGGGCCATGTGATGAGGGACCAGTTACATAGTGTTGTAAGTATGATGAAGGGTGGTGTTTTCTCCAACTCCAATATGTTCACTCTTGATTTTATCCCAGATGTTTTGCTTGGAGCCCCAGATCATTAAACCAGTTTATTTGATTGCAATCTTAGCTTTCCTTTAAAACAGAGGTTGGATGCACCACACATAGTGATGGGAGGCCTCTCTTTTTCTGCATCAGCAGTACATATCTCCTGGCATCTTACTAACAGCCAGAACAAACCTACAAGAAATCCACAAGGCAGAAACCTGTCTGTTCTCAGAGCTGAAGGGAACAATTTACAGTCAGGCAAGGAGGCTGTGGTCTTACAAATGCAAAGAAAATGTTGGTTTGGTTTGGTTTTGGTTTTGGTTTTGGTTTTTGGGTTTGTTTTTTTGGGGGTTTGTTTGTTGGTTTTTTTTTTAAATAGGACACAGTCTTTTAAATGCATGGTACTTATCGGCTTCTTGCTTTGCAAAATCACTTACATTGTTTCTACAGTAGTGTCTGCCTAGGGCTTGCTATGCAGTCACAGAATCACAGAATGAATCACAGAATGATCAGGGTTGGAAGGGACCTCTGGAGATCATCTAGTCCAACCCTCCTGCCTGAGCAGGGTCACCTACAGTCGATACTTTGAGCCATAGAAGATACTAACCTTTAAGTGAGATGTTCAACTCTGGCTAGAAATCTGATCCTGAGAAATATATTGTTTCTAAAAGGACTCTACAACACAGATTATTTTAACACATTTTAGCAGTTGACTTTATGAAGCTGTCTATAGATAAAAAGAGAAGCTTTAAAGCTTTTTAAAGTCTTATAGGGAATCTGTGTCCTTAGGGATCCTTCCATGCATCTTAAAATAGTTTAAGTTCTCTTCTGAGGGTAGTGCCTGATCTAATTTTGCATTCAGGGATTGTTGCATTCCCAAGATAACACAACACATGCACACTGTGATGGTTTCCCTAACTGGGCCAATCAATCTAAGTTCTTCCTTTGCCACTACTGAACAACAGCTGAAGCATAACAGATATCACCAGGTAATAACTCTCATCAGTATCTCATTTCAGCCACCTCCCTAACATATATATTTTCTTATTTCATTGCCCAAATGAAATAAGTTCTCCGTTTCTTCAAACCCCCCAGACAGCCACGGTATCCTCCTTGGGACAGATTCTAATACTTTGTCTTTTTAGGAACATTTCTCCAGCCTACATACAACGTGCTTAATTTCATGGAGCAGTGATCCCTGTGTCATTGAGTTTCTAATCTAAAAAACAAATTGCACTTGGGTTTCATTTTATGTATACATCTACTGAGAAACAGAATTAAAGGCAGTTTTTCTTTCTGAATGGTACAACACTTTGCAAGTTTCAAAACTTGATGCATAACAAGAACTTGCTGGAAAAGATTGAAAGAGTTTTGCTGTGATATTTGAAGTTCTGGCATTGTCTTCATTGTCAATTGTTTAAAATGGATTCCTTTTTCCTTTTTTTTTCAATTTATGGCAAAATCCAAAAAACAGATGTGTAAAATACTGTTGGAATAATTTTCAATATTTAAATGAAAAACCTTTTTCTTTTTTGTTAATAACAACATTGATTTTTTTAACACCATTTCTTTCACTTACATCTACTCAATTTCATTTTCAATTCAGAAAGCCAGAAACTTTTGGAAAACAAATAAAAAAGAAAGAGATTTCAACACCTTTTAATGAAAAACAGTAATTTTTCAAGTCTGTTTCTGAAATAAAACTTTTTTCTTGGAAAAAACTCAACCAGCTGTACAGGCAAACCTAACAAAGCAGCGTAGACTTTGTAAAACCATCATTTAAATGCAAGATCGACTGGGGTGAAATGTGGCAACTGTTTAATAATGCACAGCAGCACTATACTGCAATTTAAGATGAGAAGACAAGAAGAATGACATATGGAATTGAAAATGCAGGCTGAGTGTAAGTAGGTAAAATGTAATCATCTGAATGTGAATTTTGCCACGGCAACAGAGTAGGCATCCCTGCACTTACAGATATTGCCATGAAATCTTTAATGACAACTTGTCAAGGTGTTTTTTATGTCTCCTTTTTAACACCTCCTGTTATGTCACAACTCAGAGGAAAGAGCTCCCCATGGTGAATCGCTAATACCATTTCTTTTTAACAGTGGTTGTATTTTTGGAGTTGCCTCTGACTGGATGGCATAAACCCTATTACGACTTTGGAGCATCTGAGCAGGTCAAAAACGCACCACATACTGAATCCCATTTGGATGTGGTGGGGTAGGGATGAAGGTATATTTTCAATTTTTTTTTAGAATATGTTTGTGTTTTTAAAAATTTGAATTATTTCCTCTCTCCACCATTCTTCTAATGGTTTGCTGTCAAGCCTCATTGGTTTCTTCTGATGTGGATGGGCTTATTTTGCTGCTGGAGTGACAGTTTAAAGCCACAAGGGATGGATGACCTGGTACATTTTTTAATTTCTTCCTTTCTGTTTCTTCTCTGTAGAAAAAAAAGGTCTTTTGTCCAGCAAGGATCATATGATCAGGGGATAAAACAATGTTTCAATTCATCGTGTTTGAATGCAAAATAAAATATTCTGTAGGGCAAAATAAGTCAGGAAGAAGCACTAATTCAAAGGCCAAAAGTTATAATAATGTTGTATTAATACCTAACAGAAACATTCTCCAAGGGTTAATGAATTATTCCTGTATTTTTAATAATATCGAGATTCTCCAAAAATATTCCCTGAGGCGAACTATTCCTGGTGATGTCTGTTTCCAGTCACAACTCTTTAACAGGCAATCAAAACATGGCTTATTTCTTCCATAATATTTGATGGAGCTTTTTAAAGAAAAAAAATTGGAGATTGCATTTTTCAGAGGTCAGCATGCAAGGTCTTTAGGCATCTCAGATACAAACAGGCATTACCAGGATTTTTGGAAGTGTCCAGTGACTGGCTGCTGACCATGTCAAAGGGAGGTGATTATTGGAACTTTGGAAAAATCTCAGGAAATGCCTGTCTTATCTTGGATGGATTTTAGACAATGACAGATCTGCAAAAAAAGCACCCCAGAATTAATTGTCTTTGGAAGGGAAACACGACACAGTTGTTTGGAGGATGCTGGACATCACAAAACACTTCATTAGAAGGATAAATTAGAGTCCAAGCTGGATACAGAGCTTGCTAAAAACCATAACATTGTGTTTGAGCTGGTTGTTCTTGCCCTTGATGTCTGTATGCTTTAGCTCCATACTCACAAAAGCCAATTGATTAACAGACAGGGAAAAAAAGAGCTGAACCTAAATAATAAAAGAAATATTCCCCTTGAGGTAGTCATGCTCTGTATTGCAGAAGAAGAAACAGTGGGCATATTATGGACCAATTTTTGTACAATTAATTAATTTTGCTATACAATATTGCCCCGGGTTCTATGACTGAAGAGATAAAGCTCTCTCCATCTTCATCAGGAGAGAGCTGGGAGACAGGGAAGTTGTTCATTAGACAGAGAGATTGAGCCAATCATGTGAAAAATAACAGAGGCACAGAGCTGGGGGCGGAAATCAACACAGTGATCATAAAAAAAACCAAAGCAGGCAGACTGAGGAGAGAGCAGAAGGAAGCACAGGAGTAAAGCCAGGAGTCACGTCTATGTAAATCACAAAGAAAAACCTGAAGTTACAGTAAGAAGGAGTGAAGCAGGTGAATGAGACAGTGGGACACTGTGGTCAGACTAGTGGCAAGAAAGATGGAAAAAGTATAAACAAAGTTATAGGCAACCATGGCTAAAGTGAAAAGATTAAGTAACACCCACAATGAAACAGAGATACGAATTAATGCTTCTGATTTCCCACCTTTTTACCTTCTTGTTTGTTTTGTTTCTCCTTTTGTCTGCTTGGCAGCTCATCCTGGATAGGATCACAGCTTTGGTTGTCCTTCTGATGGTGCTATGCACCTTGTTTTTCCTGAACCAAGACACAGCAGCGATAAGAGAGGAAATAAAGTGAAAATCCAACTTTCCCGAAATCCACAGGAATTTGTCACTGGTGTCAGCAGCCAAGATTTCAGCCATGATGTTTTGGGAACTTTGCACTTGGAGTCAGTATTTCCAAAAGCAGACATCTACGTTGTAGATTCCTACACTTCTTTCGCAGTTAATGAAGAGAAACAGGTATTTCGGGCCTGTCATTCCCCTCTTCCAGAGGGAAATGTATAGAAGAGGTAAAATGCTGAAAGAGTCTATTTCTTTCATAGATAAACCCTAAGCTTAACAGGGCCTGGCTCATATGTAGATGATTATAATACAGTAAGAGGAATCCTGCTGCCTGTGTATTAAGAGGTACAGTGTGCGACAAAGCTATGAAATAAGACTTGTGAAGGGAACTGATGTGCAGGGCTGGGGGTCATTCCTTTCACACTGCTTCATCAGACTTCATTGCTTCTCTCTTTGCTTCCTGAGATAAGTCATTCTGAACAATAAAAATGAGAATCTTCCAATTTGTGAGTCATTTGAGTGCATAATATTGCTTGCAATGAGGGTTGGTGGAGAGGCCTGAGGCAAGTCTTTTCATCAGCTCTGCTGGGACTGGGGAATGATGAAGGTGGTGGATGGTGGAACCCGTGCAAGGGAGTCAGATGCTGAATTAGTCATCTGCCATGATAAGGAGTAGGAACTAAGCAGGTAAGTTATGGGGAAAAAAATATGCATCATCCTTCAGTCTACCAGACTCTGATTTCCATTTCCAAATGAAAAATGAACAAGCGAGCAACTAAAAGTTCCAAAAACTTTAAAAGGACATCCAAAATCTGTCAGGGAAAAAAATCTGCAGCACTTCAGAAAGTACTGGATATCTAAGCAGATGGTCTGTTTGCTTTCCTGAAGAATAAAAATTAAATTGATGTTTCTAAAGCAGCATCCAGGCCTTTAAAGCTAATAAACAGACACGAAGTCGTTTGCACTGACGTGCAGAAAACTCTGGTAATGAACTGTGGGAGCAGACCGGGTCCAGTCCACCTCCTATGAACCAAAAGATGTACAGTGTTATAGCTACAGATGGCATAGGCGTACTGAGCTGCTCCTATAGGTCTTTTGTTTAGTAAATACTATATTTAATGGCCTGACATTAACTGCTGAACATAGTAAGTTAATTTTGCATTTAAATAGTAAAACTTCAAGGAAGTTCATAATTGCATATCTTTTTACCAAATGACAAGCCATATGCTAGGAAATTTCAAGCCGCTAATTAAACAAAACATGCCCAAGCATGTTTTTTAACAAATACTGTACATCGTTATTTAAATTCAGGGCAAATACTGTTCTGAGCACTACAAATAGCTAAAATGGTGTTTAATAAGATACACCATCTGCATTTCAAATTGATGCCACCCACATTTAAATCTCTTGAATAATCCCACTGAATAGTTACTGGGGAAAAGAAATGCATTCATGGCTCTTTCTGTGAATCTGATACCACTGTTCTCGGCAATTCTCATTTGGTTATTAAACCCACTGGGGTAAAACTGCCAAAGTGCTAACTGCCAGCTTCCAGATTACACTAATCGAGAAGTGTACAAACCAAACTGAACTGTCCTTTAAGAGCTCTGAAAAGGGAGTAATTGGAAATAAATCAAAATAAATGCGGGGTTGTTTCTATTTCCACCCCCCCCCACCCCCCGCCCTCCTATATTTAGCTGCTCAGAGATACTCACAAAGCCGGGTAACATATGGAACCCTACAGATTGTATAATCTCCAGTTAACTGCTAGGGACATCCCTTAATCAGCTGAGATGCAGCATACTGGAAGGGAATGCACAGAATAAACCTCAAAAAGGGAAAATTATGGCATTTGGGCATATAGACATTTTTGTATCCCTCTCCCCCTGCTCTCCCCCCTCCCCCCCAAAAAGAATGAGTCTGAAATGCAACAGCTGTTTGGTTTAGCATCCAAACATCCACCATGTACTGGGTTTGCAGGTGTTCGGAGTCCAAAGCACATTGGCTCATCTATGCCAAGGCAGCTGGTGTAAAGTCACGGGCTAATTGTTACAATTCTCCTTCCAAGGAACTATAGGGGATAGTTATCACAATTAACATGGCTGAAATATAGCCAGGGAAGGGAGGGACTTCAGCAAAGACATCTGCTGGAAAAATAAAGTCAGTACATCCCTTTTTTTTTTTTTTTTTTTTTTACTTTTGTGGTTTGGGGGCTTTTTTCCTGCTCCGCAGCTGATGTTTTCTTGTGGACAATTACACTCTGCCTGAGATTATTTATCAGTATGCTGTGAAAACTACTTCCAGCAAAAGCTGTGGGATTGTCTTAAAACCTCTGAGAGTTTGGAAATATAGCCAAGTCTTCTGTTCTACCTGGTTGGGTCAGAAATATATTGAACTACACCTGGAAGATTAAGCCAGAGCTGGCCATGGCACTATAAATAGCAAAGCAGAGAAGCAGCTCAGGGCTTCTGCATTAACTGAATTTATGTTTTTGTGATTTAGAAGGGTGGCATAAAGAGGAAATGTATCATTTATATCCGTGGTATGAAAGGCTCTAAAATTTCTGTGCAGAGTGCCATTAAACTGCTTTCCTACAGCTTCTGCAGTGGCAAAGGGATCGTATGTTTTCATAGGCATTTGGCCTGTTTGGGATACAACCACCAGGTCAGTTGTTTTACTTTATATCTTCTTCTCAATCTGATCCCTTAGGAACGAATCCTCTGTAACACAACATGTCTTCCCCAATGGTAAGGATAAATCAAATGGGCCTCTATAGTTGAAAGCACAGCTCAGCCTGAAATTTTGACCCACCAGCCCTGATGCTTTGAATCATGGTGAATTTCATGAGTTTTTAAGATCTCGGTTGGATTGTCCTTTCTCACACTGCGGTGTAGCTCCCCTCCCCCAACTTTGCACCAGTACTCATCTGTCATGCTTGGTTCATCCATGCTTTCTGGTTTTCATGTTGGATTTCAAGAGGCCAGAGGTGAGGAAGCTATTACTGCCCTTAGAGGCTTCTGTAAGTTGCAAGTAATAAATCCATTAAAACTTTCTAAATCCATTCTTGCAGTATTTATTTGTTTTGTTTCAGCCTCCAAACACTGCTACTTGCTGTGCCTCCCAGTTTCTTTATGTACGCTTTTAATGTCTTTTTCTGGTAGCCAGTCTGAATTTCTGAACCCAACAACAGCTCAAGAGAATCCTTTAAAGTCCACAAAACCTAGCTGGGATGTATCCTTTTAATGATCTTAAGCCACTTTTTAGCCAAAAAAAAAAAAAAAAAAAAAAAAGAATAAACTGAACTTAATGGAAACTGCAACGTTTATCACCTCGCAATGTTTTGAAAACAATCCCTTACCATACTTCATTTGGGTAGGATCTTCAGAAATGCTCAGCTCTGTTCTTAATGAATTCTGAGGGAGTTTCACCACTGACTTCAATCAAAGCAGAGTTTGGCCAACATTGAGCACTTCTGAAAAATCCCATCCTTCTTGTATCAATCTATCCATTTTTAATTAAGTACAAAAAGGACTATAGTCTATATTATGGATTAATGGTCTGAAAAAATTCGTTTAAATTTACATAAGCCAAAGAAATTATAATAAAAGCAATAAATCTAACAGTACTGGTATATTTTGTTTTCTTTCTTTGTTCCCTTTTTCCCCTTTTCTTGCATTACTGTCCTTGAAGAGCAGCCAAATAGATATTCTTAATTTTATTTTTAAAAAAAACAAATTGCTGAGTTCAGCATGGAGTCTGTTTTAACTGCTAAGTTATGAATCTGGGGTTAATTCTAACACAATTTTAAATGTAAATACCCAAAATCTTTTAATCTTTACAGTAGTGTGAGCCAATATGCATAGCTAAAAAAGAAAAAGAATTAATTATCTGCAATAAATAGAAATAGTTTGAAAAGCAGGAGGGAAGAAGGTTACCACACAAAAACATTTAACTTAATCAGCCCATACAGGAGTATTTTCTTTCATCATCTGTTTGCAGACCTCAGTTATGATGATCCACACCTGACTCTACTAACTTTTTGACAGATCGCTTCTTACGATCCTCCTTTCCTCTTACACCTGTTAGAAATCAAATAAATAAGACCAACCTTGTTCTCCATCCTTTTCCACAAGCTGACCTATTCTTTCCTTGAGCTTCTCTGCCTCCTTCAATGTGCTCTGCAGCAAGCTTTGCCACCAGCTCTGTGCAGGTACTGCATTTCTGCTCCATCTCCGGCGTCAGAGTCGTTATGTCAATGTAAAGAATAGTTACAGTGATTTACATAAATAGTTACATACAGCTACAACGATACAGACAGCTCAGGTGAGAAGGAACCGTTCAAAAGTAACAGAACAACTGGGTTGCAGATATTGCTATGGGTAGGCATCACACACAGGACCTTATCCTGGAAGATATTATCATTTCCAAACCTTTTTCAGTAGCCTTTCTCATCCAGGCTGTTTTTGTGGGTGAGCTGCCTGCTGAAACCCAGGCTGCTGTTTGAAACTGCTCTTCTACACGGAAAGTCATGTGCAAAGGCACCTGCTGCCCTTTGGAGCTGAATGCCCTTCAGTGATGCTCAGCAGCCCTTACGAGCCCAGGAAAACATATTTTGCATGGCCTATACAAATGGGGACTACTCAAGCCCAATGTATTTATTCACTTAGTGGGTGCAGTCAAGGAGACCAAGCGGCCTGTAATATTGAATACCAGAAAAAGAACAAAAATCTTTGCTGCTCACTGCACAAAATGCTGCCCCTGGGAATCCAAAGCTGTTTGCCGCTCCGTGCTTGCCAGAAGCCTGCCCACCGCTAGGACAGAGATCAATCGGTACAGCGTCCTCAAAGGCAGAACCTCTCAGGGATTGCAAAACAGGGCTTGAAACTTATCTGTAGCAAAAACACATCCACCACTCGTGTCCAGTTGAAACATGCAGGGTCCTGATTATATGCAGGAGCCTACTTCGGTCTAGATTTTCATGTGTAATACTTGCCAGCACACACTCACATTTAGCCACTTGTCCATTACATGATGCATTGTTCTGTAATTACTTTTTTATGCCATGTTCCAGCCACATTCTGAATGTCACACTTTTTAATTACCTACAAGCCCATTAAAATGATGCCTTTTCAATCCATGTGTCCGGGGAAGGTTCAGCTGTTTTAAAGGAGTGATTGAAGCAAACACAAGCAAGTGATATGACAAAATTAACTGCACTCAGTGTTTGTAAAAAGCAAAACTAACAATCTGTGAATAATTATTTTCTTCCATTAAATGGTATGCCGGGATATTCTTCTGATGAGACCGTCTCCAGAAATTGTTGTGTGTTTAAGTATTTTATGGTGTTGCTCTTTTTTTAGCTAGTGTGAGATTCCTTTAACAAGTCATCAAGTTGCACCTCATGGCTTTTCTATTTAAAAATGAAATGGACCCCTGACATGTCCAATAAATCATACCTTTTACATGCATACATCCATAGAATCACTAAGCTTCAGGTTTTAATCTCATTTTTGTTCAGGGTTACAATAATACCGAATGCTAGATTTTTCCATGTTTTCCCAGGGCTTGATTTTTAGACTGACCTTGAAAAAGGGGGAGGATGGGAGAAAGGAAGAAAAAGAAACACAGAAAGAAAGAAGAAAGGAAGCACTGTGGGCTGATTGCAGGAACAAAAGGGACATAACTGAAATTCTCAGAAGACAAGGATGTTGCACAAAAGAAATGGGTTGGATTTGTTCAGCTATCCCCTATATATAATATAATTTAGTAGGATAATGGATTTTTTTCTTAAACAGACAAACAAACACACAGACTCTATAGATTTTCTTACATAGGAAAATGAAAGATTTGAGATGGAAATTTGTTGAGGTTTGGGGTTTTTTGTTTGTTTGTTTTTTTAAACAGACATTGTGAATTCCCTAGAGAAAGCAAACACTTTTCATTAAAAAAGGAATGCTTAGTTGATGATCCAGTTTTCTATCACATGAATTTCTGGGGAAGTTCCTAATGTGATCTCAAGGGACAGAATTGCTGCCGCCACTGTGACTCGCAAAACAAAATGATGGTGGGCGTATGGCTAAGGGAAAAGAGACCAGAATGCCAGGTAAGCACTGAGAAGTGGTCTGTGTGTCACAGATTCAAGCAGACATTGCTGACTGATAAAAGCTGACTGATAAAACTGTTAACCTCAGAAAGGATGGCAAATGGGCCTTTAACCTGAGGGATCAACACTCTTGGGTTTTTGGACTGGCATGGTAGGAATAAATCTTAACTGAAACTAACTACACGTGGAACTGAACTGAGGACAGAGTCATCTAACACCTTTCTTTTTTCTTCCTTTTTTTTTTTTTCTAATAAATTGCTTTTTAATTGCAAACAGTTATTATTACTGAACCCCAGAGTATGTCTCCTTTTGCCTGCCTCCCTTTCAGACACTATGTTCCTGATCATCAGCACTGAATGTATAATCTTATCTAACTGCTTAGCTCCGGCAAAGCACATTGTTAGTGTTTTAAATATTAAGAGAAAATTGATTTTCCCGTTTAAAGAACTGTATTTCTGTGTCGTGGTTATTAGGTGTGAATACTCCATTACCCTTTCCCAGATAAAGAGAACCTCCTGGGAGTGCTTCGAGGGGAAGTATTGTACTGTAATGATTATTAGATGAGTTCCACCTCCTCAATATGGAAGTGAGCAGTCTGCAGTGATGCAGTTTATTTACTAAAGAGTGCCTTAAAAAAAAAAAATATTACTTTTACAATATGTTGGATGTTTTCTCCATGGAAGAAACTTCAGAACTGGGTGAGAAATGGAAGGGCAAGAAGTTATTTTACTAACAGAAAACACCATATAGGTTTTCCCCAAAACTATTCAGGATTTTAGACAACTCACTAAGTAGCTGCAGCATAAATAGAAAACAAAGGGGAGAGAGAGGAGTGTTACTGTTCCAAATAGCCACAGCAGGAGAAGTTAACCAATGGTCCAGGGCTTATGGCATCAGCCCACAGATGAAAACCTAAATCCAATTCCATCTTTTGCTTGAAGAGATTTCAGACCCCCTGTCCCCAAGGAGTACCCGTGCGGCTGTAATGTGGCATATTCCTATGAGGCAGAGGGAGCATTCAATGCCTCTCGTTGATGCAGTTCCATCTGGCATTGTTAATTAAACTTTCACCTAACACAAAGTTTGATTATTAACTGTCCTACTGCTAAACTCCACCTTCTTCCCTGCCTTAGTGAAAATGAAATAGCAATTTAGTAAGCCCTGGCTCAGACTTGTCTATACCTCTATGGGCATGGCATTCTTCCCTGGAGGCGTGAGTCTTAGCTTTAGGTATACATGCTGCTTGTCCCAGAGTCTGCAGCCTCTGGTGGGTATTGTAGTGATATTTTCTCCTTCAAATTCTCCTGTCAGAGGGGTCTCATTTTGTGTTCAATATTCCCTGAACCCAAGCATGAGCTAGGACACTTGCACAGGAGGCAAGATACTTGTCTCCTGGTATCCACACCAGGAATGGACTAGCAAATTGGAGAAGTACTAACAGAAACAACTATACCCCATATACCCGACAGCAGAAGGATTAAAGGATACGGAGACATAGCTTTTCCACACACCAAAGAAAAAGCAGGGATGAAATCTGTGTCTCCCGCATCCAGGCTTACTGCTTTTCCTGCCTGGGCAAGGAAACATCTCCTCTTCTCCAGTTTAGGGAATATAGTTCTTCTTTTCTTCCTTGTTTTTCTTACTGGTGCTCCAAATTAGAAATATTTAATTTCCTTATTTAGGAAGAGGATTTTTCACTTGACACAAAGGGAACATGTTCCTGTTGCTTCATTTATTTCAGTTTTCACCAAATTGATTCCTTCTGCTCCTGTATCACTATCGTTTCTCTCTCCAGTGTGGTAGCTGAACCTCAGGTCCCTTTACGTTTGGTCCCATACAATCAGAAGCAATTCAGTCTTGAACTAGAAGTTACTTCTTGTTAATATTCAGCCATAATTTACGGAAACCAAATAACCCATCCTTTTCTTGGATGCAGTATCAGAGCAGTGTGGAAACCTTGCCTTGGATACGACACACTCAAAAAAGTGCAAGAAGGCTCAGTCTCCTGAGGACATTCACCATGTCATTTCATCTTGCTTGTGTTGGTGATCTAGCAAGATAAGAGAGGTGTATTGCCACCAGATCCTCCAGGAAAGGCAAGGCTTGTTTTGGGTTTGTTCCATACTGATTTCTGTTTTGCCCACTGAGGGAAAAAGATGGCACTAAATAGCTGGTATTCCACAAAAACGTCCCCGAGGAGATGCAGCTGCCAGTGACTGTCACACATGCTAACAGACAGTCTCACACAGTTTCTGAATACACAGAGCTGGAGCTTCCTCTAACTGAGGCGGTACAAAGCACCACATGAAGGGCTCTGTACCTCCAGCAGTTTATTCTAGAAAAGGAGCCCAGCCTCTAATTAAATATCATGCTTCAGAAGCCATCTAGTTCAGAGCTTAAGCTTCACTTTTAGCAGTGGTATCACTGTTCTTTGAGGTCTCATGATGGTAGCAGAGGATGGCCAGTACCCCTCATGTTGATGAGATGTGTATGTGCTTTGTGCCACGAAGTCAAGGCATGCCCAAGCCCTATTACTCAGTTAGAAGCAGACTCTAGCACTGGAGGCAGATATGCTGACTTCATGTCCCTGAAGACTTAACCCTTCTGTGCAGCCTCAGGGAGTTTGGTCAGAATCCCTTACACCAGGTTGGTTAAGTCTTTTCCTATCTACCAAGACAAGTGTGAATTCTTGACTGAGTAAAATTCAACTCAAGTGAAGAGATTTTGCTTCTATTGAGAGCAGAAGGAATTTTGGCATTCATTTAAACACACCTTCAGACTAAAATTAACCTCTAATGTAGAGATGAATGGAGACATGGAGCGGGTCAGTTCCAGGATATTGCATAGGAGTACTCACACTGCATTGGAGTAGACATCAACCCAGCTATGGGAAAGGAGAATTTTGATCGCCAGTGAAATTCAGCTTGCTGCCATATCACATCAACAGGACAGAGCCTTTTCAGCACGACAATTATGGCAAAGGATATCTGGTTTGTTTAAGTTGTAACATATGCCACATGCCTTTAAAAACGCAAGTGGTTCAGATGAAAATTTGCAGAGGGAGAGGGTTGTTCTTTTAGGACTAAATTGACCTTCACAAGAAGGCTTCAAGACTGAAGGATGTGACAGACACGGGAAGATGCAGACACTGAAAGCTTAGCCAGGACCTGGAAGGCTACAGGTCAAGACTGGGACACTGTTGAAGACAACAAAGAAATTGTGTAGAATTTGTTGAAACCCAGAAAACCACTGAGCTGACTAAAATCAAAAGGTGAAGCAAGGACACAACATCTTGTTCAAAAAATTTCTCATTCTTGTTCTGCTTTACCTAATTGCTTTGAGTTGTCCTAATTAAAAAGGTAATTATTCTGGCCTGTGTACACCCTGGTTTTTGGAGTTTAAAAGGCACCATGGTCTTCATGGGGATATTACTAAATTACCTAGACACATCCTTCTGAAAGTCCTGCTTGATTTGTGGTCCCATCACAGTAGTGAACAAAACCCCACAGCAATGCTTTCCAAACTGAATCAGAATGCTATGGACACAAGTAGGAAACAACTTCATTAATGCTGGCTCTGGACAAGCCATTTTTTCTCTAAACCTCTCTTACAAGTAGCTGCAAGGTTTAACAAGAATTTTGAAGAACACCAGATGCACAGTGAAAGGTAGTTGTCTACCTGGAACATGGAAGTGTTCCAGGAACACTGGAATCTGGAACATGGAAGTGTTCCCCCAAAGGCTTTCATTCACCTTTCCCTGTGAACTCAAACACTCACTGCATCCATTGTCCAAATCCCAAATACAACATGTATTGGCTTGAGGAGGTCACCATACCTTCTACCTTTCTTCAGTCTTCCCCTTCTGGGAAATGACAACCAGCAATCAAGTGAGGAAGTGGTAGACAAGGCTGTCAAACAGAGTGCAGGGTGATGTGGACTTTGTAATCAACAATATAGGGTTAAAGGAGGCCCACTTCAAGTGCATGGAGATAAAGACCAATGAATGTCTTCCACCAAGGGTATTGGTGGAAGAAGATCAGGTTAAAGCATACTTAAGGAAATTGGACAAGCTTAAGTCCATGGGCCCTGAGGTGGCTGAAGTCACTCCAAGGCCACTCTCAATAATCTTTGAATGATTGGGTTGATTGGAAGAAGTGCCTGAGGACTGGAGGAAAGTAAATGTCACTCCTATCTACAGAAAGAGCAGGAAAGAGGATCCAGGGAACTACAAGCTGCTCAGCCAACCTCACTTTGATCCCTGGGAAGGTGATGGAGCAGCTAATCCTGGAAAAAATTTCCAGGCACATGATGGACATCAGGAGCAATCAGGTATATGAAGGCACATGAAGTCATCAGTAATAGTCATCATGGATTCACAAAGGGGAAGCCATGCTTGACCAATATGATAAACTTCTACAATGAAATGACTGACTTGATAAATGAGAGGATAGCAGTGGGCATTGTCTATGTAGACTTCAGCAAGGCCTTCGACATTGTCTTCCATAAGATCCTCATAGAGAAGCTGATGAAGTAAGGGCTGGATGAGCAGAGAGTGAGGTGAACTGAATACTAGCTGAATCACTGCGTCGAGTTGTGCTGCCATCCAGAGGCACCTTGACAGGCTGGAGAAGTGGGCTGACAGGGACCTAATGAAGTTCAGCAAGGGGAAGTGCAAAGTCCTGCATTTGGGGAGAAATAACCCCATGAACCAATACATGCCAGGGATTGATCAAAGGAAAATTAGCTTTGTAGAAAAGAACCTGGGGTTCCTAATGGACACCAAGTTGACCATGAGCTAGCAACAGAAAAAAAAGCCCTGGGCTGCATTAGGAAGATCATTGCCAGCACAATGAGGGAGGTGATCTCTCTCCTCTACTCATCACTGGTGAGACACATGTGGAGTGCTGGGTCCAGTTTTGGGCTCCCCAGTACAGGAGAGACTCAGATGTATGTCCAAGCACGTCCAGTAAAGGCGTACGAAGACGACTAAAGGATTGGAGCATCTCTCAGTGAAGAAAGGCTGAGAGAGCTGGGACTGTTTCAATTTGAGAGATCTTCCTTATGGAGGATCTCTTCAATGTGTGTAAATATCTGATGGGGGAGTAAAGAAGATGGAGTCACACTCTTCTCATTGGTGCCCAGTAGCAGGGCAAAAGATATTGGTCACAAATTGAAATACAAGAAATCAATTTAAATACAAGAAAAAATATTTTTACTGTGAGGATGATTGAACAGGAACAAATTGCCTAGAGAAACTGGGGAATCTCCATCCTTACTGATTTTCAAACACAACTGAACACTTTCCTGGATAACTTGCTGTAGCTGGTGTTTCTCTGATCATGGATATTGAAGGAGACAGTCTCCAGTTGTCCTTTTTGAGCTCAACTGTTCTGTGACTCTGTGATGTTGTGCTCAGCCTCTCCATGTACCAACAACAAGGACCTCAGCTGCAATGTATTTCACTAATTACTCAAAACACTTTCCCTCCCTGTCAAAAAAAGGGGGGGATAGGGGGGGCGGAGGGGGATGTAACCTTCTTTGTAATTAAAATTAATTCCTTAATGGAAGTAACCGTGATACTAAACCAGAAAGTCTTGACCTCTCTTTCCACTGATAAGGGTATTATGGAGCTAGAGACCAATCTTCTCTGTCTGATGTCCCACCCTCCCCCTTCCCTTCTGCTTATGGGAAGAAGATGAATTTTTCCATCTGTGAATTACTCGATATAAATTATTCATGGAGCACTTTTATCAACCCTATTAGCTGCACACAAATCTAGGTAAATGTCAAGTCATCTTCGTTAATCCTTCATTCAGGCTGTTCGAAGTGATACTGCGCTGAGTGGTAATGCATTTGACCTCCCAGAGTATTCACTTTGCCAGAGAGTCACATTTTGATGAGGAAGTCTAAGTGCTTCTCTGTGGCAGAGCCTGGACTCTATCCTTTCTGAATAATTGGGTAGTAGGAGGTGGTCCTAATGTTTGAATATTTTATTCTGGATCATATATTTCAAATGGAAGAAAAAAGGACCTATTAGCTCATCTCATGTCTGTTTGTGTAATGCTTTCCCTGGTGCAGGTGCCCTGCTCTCTGTGAAGTTTTAAGAGTTGCACTGCTTTGCACTTCTCCTCTGCCCTAGGAGATGACTCACTATCTGTCATCTGGAAGATTTTTCCCAGTAAGAACATATCCAGTGGAACTAGTCTTTCACTCTAACCCTCAAACTAGTTCCCTGACTTTAACAGGCCCAGTGTAGTGGTTTTTAAATATGTCACTTGCTGTTATCTGGCACACCAGCTTTCCTTCCACAAAGACCTGAATTCCTCGGCAAGAGACTTCAGCCCAAAACTGCAGCAACTGGCAAATGCCTTTACAAGTTCCAAGGATTTCAGCAGACTTTAAGGTGAAAAAAAAAAAAAACCACAACAAAACCCAAACCTAAAATAGAACTCAGGTACCTAAATTGGGACATTAGCAGGAATTTTCTTGTATGTATGCTAGTCTTCATAACCCATAATTCCCTGATTCTACAGATTTTATACTCTGTATTGTGTTTAGTCACACAGCCTAGAGGGTCCTGAATTGCTTCCTGGCTGCTGACACGGTTTCCAGAGGTGGGGTAGAACAACCTAGTGGTGAGGACACCGGCTGCATACGGTGGGACACATGGAGACTGGGTGACACCAGATCTGGGCCATGGGATGTACCCCATGTGAGTGCCCCATCGTGCTCAAAGGTGGGCTTGTTATTTGTAAATCATGCTTCCAAACAAACATTGTCATGACTGCATTTGGTGAGCGACCCAATCCCACTGGTCTGTGTTAGGTGCAGTATGAGAAGACGTAAGGGAATGATTCCCCACATGAGGCTCAGAGATGGTTTCTAAACTAACCAGGCTTGGGCGCAGAATGGGTGTCATGCCTCTCAGCTTAGCCAGGACAGATCTGTCTGGGGACAAGTGCAAAACTGGAACTGGTAAATGTCTAAGGGTTTTTTAAGTTAAAAACATTGCAAGTTCTTTAGAAGTTAGGGAATCTAAAGAACAGAGATTTTCATGATCATACCTTAGGATTTAGGAATCTGCTTTCCCTGCTTTCTATCTGTCTGGTATTTCTTGCACCTTGCAATGGAGTCAAATGTGGAAATATCCATATTTCTGCAACGTTAACTAGAAGTAGCCAACTTTGTGAAGTCTACACCAGCTTTTCCTCTGCCCAGTCCCGAGCTGTGTCTCTACACTGTGTGTTCTGTACTATCTGTGGAGACGTTGCAACTCACCTTATGGTTCCTCTCACAGTGTTTTTTTGCTTGGTGTGGTCACATCTTATTGTTTCAGATCTGGCCCGGAATAGCTTGCCCAAGGCTACATGGAAAGTTTGTGGCAGAGCAGAAACATGGATGCCAGCTAATGCCCAAATCCTTAATCCATCCTTCCTGTGTGTGCTGTAGTTGTTTTGCAGGCTGGCACTACACTAAATATAAAAGAATAAAAACAGCCAGACAATATGTTTTCTGCTTCCAGGATTTCCTGGTCTCTCTTTTTGCATCTCCTTTGTTGATCCCACATGTAAAACATAGAGTAAATAGAGACTGATGCCAGCTGGAGTATTGCCTCGGTACAGACATGAAATGATGCTTCCCCTTGGTATCCTTCTTTTCCATAATCCTTTTCTAATCTGCTGGCAAGGAAAGAAAGCCCATATTAGAGCTACAGCTGCCCTGGTCGGATGGCAATAGAGACACAAGTTTGCACATACATTACTCTGTTTCTGCCAACTCCACAACAACAACAAATTTAAACAGATTTTACTATTTAAAATAAGAGTGATGGAAGCATGGCCCTTTGGGAAGTGGAGTATATGACAGAGCAAGAAACTTGTAGATATACAATGGGCAGCAAAATATCTGAAATGGGCTTGAACCCTTTCTACCAGATAGGTTATAAAGCACGCAAATAATTCAAGTATTATAAATCAAACCTGGTCATTTCACACACTTGTCAGCAGGCATTTGAAATTCGGCATCTCCTTCCTGGCCGCAAGATCCTGCATTATATTCTCTGAAAAGCAGTGTGGCTTTCTCAGCATAAAACAGAGCTTTTTTCTTCATCCCTCTTCTCTGCACAGCGGGAAGCCTCTCCCACATGTTTGACTAGGCATTTAAAGAGTAGTTGTGAAGTGTCCAGCCTGAGTGAGCAGGGGATGTAACGGGCCAACACTTATTTGCATAAAGAAACTGAAGAGCTTCATAGGCAAAAATGATGTATATTGAGGTCATTTAAATACCAAAATACCACCTCTCATTGAGAACATCTCTAAGCCACAAGCTGATAGAGATTGAACAAGTCCTCTGAGGAAGCAGGACAAAATGCATGCCTGC
>NW_009647828.1:2076778-2092303 GCF_000708025.1 Charadrius vociferus
AGAAGGATTTTTAGTCTGACCTAGCACAGTCATTCTCACAGCCTCCTATTAATGGCAAACTGTGCAGAAATGTCCAGCCAGAGAACTGAAAATACACAATGTTAAGTTTGAGCTTGAGTAGCTGCAGGAAAAAGCAGTGGAGTATCAAGACCACATCCTTGTGACTCTGCTGCTTTCCCGAGCAAGTCAGAGACATGGCATGGCCCTGAGCTGTGGCAGCTGCTCTGAAGGGAGCTCTGACACAACATTGTGTTGCATGCATGGCTGAAACTAAAAGCACTATTAGACCTCTCTCTTGGAGAGCCTGGGAGGTCTGGCTAGTGAAAGCTAGAGTTACCTTCTCCTGGGGAAGAGGATTTGCTGTATGAGGTGTATTTTCATATGAGCTGTGTGAACTCTGAGAACCCCCAGATGAAAACCCCACCACGGAAGCCTCTTTTGCTTCTCCACATGGAAGGGAGCTGAGCATCTCTCCTGGCTTCCCACTTCTTTCCTGCACTTACCTTCCTCTGCTAGTTAAAAATTTCCCTTTATTTCCATTAAACAATTTATGACTGAAGCTGTCCTCACTCTTAAAATACATGGACCAAGAAAGTATTACAAGCAATCTCTTGCCTTGACTGGCCCACCATGAATATCAACGCTACAGTGGCTTGTGTTTTGATGTCATGATTAAGTTAGGGATTTCAATTTCACAGTATACACAGTCCTATCTTATTACCCATACTTTATGGATGGGGAAGTGAGCATGTTGATAATCAAGATGCCTAAAAATCATGAAGGGAGGGGAGAAGGCAAGAAACCAAGTCTTCTTCCCAAGAAAAAAAATGACCCCCAGAAATAAGCAATTGAATATGGCTTATAGGATATGCAGACCACAATCCAAACGATAGACATATGCAATTTTTTAGCTCTGTAAGTATCTAGATAAGCCTATCTGGTAATAGCAGCAGCTGATCCAGTGACATGTGCAAAACTCAAATCCACCAAATATGAGATTACACTTTACATTTAGAAAGCACCCTTCCCTGAGGATAGCACACCATTTTGCAACTATTAAATATTAACTTGATATCACACTGTCCCACTGTGTGTGTGATGTGTAAGGGGGCGAGTAACTATATTTTTTATGAGACACCGAAAAACAAGGACAAAGTAACCCACAGTTGTGGATTATGCTTCCTGTACTTATCTGTTGTAAATGCTGAAGACTATCAAATGTGTTTATATTCTCTTGACACCACTGTAGGCACATGCCTGGGGTGGAAGGATGGTAACAACCCCAACTGGAAAGTTGCAGAGAAATAGGGCAGTAAAGGAACTGGGAAAAGACTTGAATGTGTCTCCCACCTCTAACCTTATATCCCCATGTTATTGTGAGCAGATTGCTGAGTCTCCCCATGTCTGTTTTCCATCCCTGAAACAGGATTATGCCTTCATTTTCTTTGCCTGACTTACCTATTCACACTACAGTCCCCAAGGATGGGAAGAGGTTATTATTTTGAGTTTGCAAAGCGCATAGCATGGAAGGGCCCTAGGCTTAAAATGCTACACTAGTGTAAGCAGTCACAAAAGTCAAACAGTTCTTTGCTTCTCATTGCACAGAACTGGCCACAGCAGAGGAAATAATGTCTGTTTTTCTACCTCTGACAGGTGGAAAAATCTCACTTCTTTCCCAAAAGGCTGTGTCAAGTAAACAGCAAGTAAAGCTTTCCTGCTGGAAGACCAGCTTGTGTACCTGGTGGAAAGACACAATTATATCCAATCTTGAAGCCAAACCATCAATACCTGATATATGAGTCTGTGGCTCTCAGATGTGAGGGGCTCACACAGATGAGCCCACTGAGCGGCCAAGTGATTATCCCACAACAGCAAATGGCAGGAAAAGGAAACACTTCTTGCAGGTTAGTGCTTCAGAGATAACGAATGCTCACAGCCTCCAGATTAGGAGAATTGCAGCATGGTCCACAGAGAAGAAAAAAGGCCATCTTTTAGGCTGTCAGCAACAAGGAGACAGATGGCCTTTTATGCACTAATCTTTCTCTACACCCCTAGAAAATCAAGGGATTTTGTCAGTGAGAACTACATGGCCAAACTCACTTAAAAGAACATATTGCAAAATTATTTGGGTCATTATGGATTAGGCAAGCTTCCCACCTCTCTGGAAAACTGAACAACTCTTTAAAGGAGCTGCATCAGACACAATCCTCTTTGATACACTCTGTCCCCTGTTGGCATCTCACAAGGGACTGTATACAGAGAGCGTCTGATTCTCCTCTCCCTCACACGGGTGACAATCAATGGTAATGCTGTTATTGGGAAGATACAGGGGCATCAGGGCTCAGCGTGTCTGATGGGACTGATCTTTGTGTGCAAGTGATGGCATTGAGCAAATAGTACTCAAGGGATGCTTGTTATACAATGACTAACAGAAGCCTCCAGTTTTCCCCTTTTTCTTCTCTCTCCTCTTCCCTGTTGTGATCTAAAAGATTGGAAACCAAGTCTCCCAGGGTGAAAAGCTAAAGTACAAGTGTGCGTTGTCTTATTTGCTTCTCCCAGGTGCTCCCTATTGTAAAAGTTTCATTCATTACATTTGAAATCCCACCATTGTCAATCTTGTGCATAACGGGAAAAGAAATCATTAAAGTTGAGCAGATGATTTCATGATCACTGACTTACTCAATGAATTTGCTGTACTTCACATCTACCTTTTCTGAAAGATGATGCCATAGACTGATCAGGAATATTAAAATGTAATCCATATTGCGTATTTATGACTGGCTGTAGAACCGACATGGCCTCAATGCACCACCTGGATGACCGTGACCAGCCAAACAGTCAATTTCTACCATCCACTGGAACAGGTCACTTTGGAGTTCACTTTATACATCATGTTTGATCTGTATATTTTTCGTAACTTCATAAGATTTAAAGCCAGAGGGCTTTCTGGGGTCATCTAATTTAAGTTTCCCAAATTTCACCTGGTTTCTCCTGAGTAAATTCAGTAACTTCTGTTTGATGAAAATGGATGAGGTTCCTGGATTGGTAACAAAGGAAGGATGAAAGAAGACGCTCTGAGAGCAGAGAAGCAAATGGAACCAGCTTTGTTATAGGTTTGTGCCTTCGCAGCACTAACTCTAGCTCTCCCTCTAAGACTCTGGGTGTCTTGCTGGGTGAGAAAAAAATGTGTGTTATGCCTATTTCAGAGCTGTGTGTGTCAGCCAGTGGGCCAGTACCTGCACAGTTGGCCAGCTGCCACCAAATAAATTGGCAAAAGTGAGTTCTTCCTGTCTTTTCAATTTATAGGGTGCTAATTCCCTTCTCTTTCCTCCACCCAATGACAGATTTCACCACTCTTGTGGGTATTGAATTCTCTCTGAATCTCCTACCTCCTCCCTTTCAAATTTGATTGGGATTGACTAAGGAGTTTCAAAAGTCATGAGGAGATGGAGGGAGGAGCAGGAGGACAGCTGCTTTTTGTAGACATAAGATCACATAGATAGGTCTTCTTAGGAAATTAATAATGAATGCAAACATGACTGAAGAAGCAATGAATTAAGTTAATGGAAAAATATTTATCTTTATTCTTCAAGCTCTAGGGGAAAAAATCACAGAAGGGAAAAAATCACAGAAAGGAAAAAAGCCCAGCTCTATTACATTAGCTTGTATTTTCAAGCAATAGGACTTCGGTACTGACCTTCAGCCAGGGTCAGTAGCTGCCCCCACCCACACTTGATTTATATATATATATCAATACAATAAAATGAAGAGTCAATCCTTGCTGAACAACAGTTCAAAAAGCCAGTAGGTAGATTTTTTAAATCTTTTTTTTTTCTCTTTCTAAGTAGGTATTTGGGAATTATGATTGCCCTAGTTTTAAGCTACCAATTCAGTCATGTAGCTTTATGTATTTTTGAATACACCAGCCACTGCAAAGCTCCAGTGCTTCTTACGAGCCCTCCTTTAAAGTCTCAATATTCGCTGTGAACTCATTCCCCTCTTGCCCTCCCCTGTGAAACACCAGCTTTTCTTCCCACATTCTGGTTTCATAAGCCCTGCAGTAGCATAGTCAGATGCACCAACGCTTCACTTGGAGGAAAGACCACACAGCTATGTTTACCAAAGAAGTCACAGGCAGAAAGTAATCAGCTAGAGGCAGAGTTATTTTGCTGGTATATCAAAGTTTAAATCATAGCAAGCTTTGCAGAACTGGTAGGGAGGAGGCTGGAAGGACACATGATAGTGAGTTTATATGCAAGAGTTGAAAACCAGCTTCAATGTCTCCATAAAAGGTTCTCTCTGGAAAGGGACACTTGAGTTTTACAAAGTTGGTGTTGTCTGACAGTATTGCCCAATGCCTGTATAGGAAACAGGGAGAAAAATGAGGACAGTCTTTTTATCTGCAATGGTGGTGCTGAATTTGTGCCTATTTGGGAGCCACTCTGACCCAACACATTCAGTAGCACAGCACCGTTAAGATGCCTGTTGGTTTAAAAGAAAGAAATTAGATTTTTTATCAGCTATGTTTATGGTAGCTCTTTTTCTTGGATGCTTCAGGAAGAGTTAAACTCTAATAAGCACTGACTATAACAGAGGACACAGAAAACCCTATGTGATTTTATAACATCACTTTCTCTGAGGAACAATAACTTCCAGGGGTAAAGATCTTTTCCTCTGCATCATGTTTCTGCACTGCTGTGACTGCGTTGCTTGCACCTGTGTTGCATAAGCATAAACCCATACTATATAGATGTGCTACAGTAGTGAGAAAGTGGTTTCACCTGAGTACCCTCAAGTGGTTTCCCTCTGATACCCCAGAGTAATGACAGCTTGTACTGAAACAGTCACACAGGTGTAGCTGTATTTTTGTTTAAAAGTCAAATTTTCAGTGGCCCATAATCTGGATCTCTGAAAGATCAGGGGCAACTAAAATTCAAAAACACACAGCGGAACTGCATTTGTAGCAGTCCAAGTAGTGACACACTCAAGATTATTTCAATCAAAATGCAGGAAATTCTTTCAGTATATGATGGTCTGTAACTGCAGCAGCACATCGCTGCATAGATCAATTTATGGATACTTACCAAGGAGAAACAGCCGTTGCATATTTTATTAATATTTCTTTAAAGCAAGCCAATTACGCAACACATGACTTATGTAATATTCCACCAGTCCAAATTATTTATTTCGTTTCTAAATGAGTGAGAATTTATACCTGAGTACTCAGCTGAGAACTGGTTTTACAAAAAAAACCTCCTTCCTGCTTTCAGTTCACAAATGATGCTGGATTTTTCAAGAAGACATGCTGCAAAATCAGAGCAGCAGCAAATGCCGCATTGTATGATGTGCATTGAGACGAAAATCCCAAAGACAAAAACTTGCTTTATGGCTTATTCATAAAAGGGAGAAACTATGGAATCACATGATTTTTAACTTTAAAGTGCTAGAGAATTTTAAACAATATGCCTTGAATGTCATGTTACATTGTATCTGAAGAGGTACTGCTTGTAACTGAAGCTGCTGTGGGAAAATTTCCCCTGACTGCAGGGGAAGCAAATCAGCACAGAATATGGCCCAGAATCTGTCTGCCTAACTCTCTGACTGCCACCTAGACTATTCATTTATATATTTTTCTGCCTTAATACAGCTCAGTTTTCTTCTTTGCCTTCAAATTGTCCTAGAAACTTTAATCATTGCACAGATTACAATAACTATTTCAAATTAATGTTATAATTCAGTGCATACAAGTTTTCAGAAAACATTATCACCCCTACTGAAATGAAAACTGCACAGCCTTAAGTGTAATGTTGCTATCATTTTGCTGTAATTAACTGCTGAAGATCTGACTTAAATTTACAAAGACATAGGTCAAGTTAATTGTCTTGTTGCTTAGCAAAAGAGAAGGAGAACTCAGTAGGTTTACTGGAGCAGCAGCTACCTACGGTTAATAAAGATTTTGAAATAGGGGTTTCTTGAGACCAATACAGCTTCAAAAATATGATTTCCCACAGCCTGCAGAGTTCCAGGAACAATGACTTATTTCCAAAACGTCTGCAGATGAACAATGAAGTTGTTGCAATTAAGTCCAAAGGCTTGTAAAAGAGCAACATAAAAAACTCAGTAGGCTGAAGATTTACAGTCTGGACCTCCTTTGTTTACTCAGAACAACATGTATAAATACCAGATGAGATTTTTTTTTTTTTTTAAAGGTCCATGTTTTAAAATATAAACTTATTTTCCAAATGGAACAAAAAGCCAATCCCTAAATGGAGCAGTATGTGTCAGACACCCAGATAGTTTTAAGGATTTCGCTCCTAAGTCTGGTTGATATGGATATTTTCCTGCTTATACTAGTCTAGCTGTATCTTGGTAAGGGATTGATTCGTTTTGGGGGGGTTGGGTTTTTTTGTTTTTTGTTTTTTTTGAGGCTAGACATCTCTTTTCCACTCAGGCAGAGACAAGGATGTCAGTGTCACTGTCCTGGTCTGAATTCACAGTGGTAACTTGAAGGGTTTAATTATCTTTTGTCAGCAGATCCATAGGAATTTAGAGTTTAAGTATGTGTGTCAATGGAATTTAGGTTGCTTGAAGACAGATTTTTGAAAGTAAGAACCTGTCTGCATCTGTTGGGCAAATAGCCGAGCTTAAAAATCAAGTTTGCTAATCAGTGTGAGTAAGAATGGTTATATCAATCTGCTATTTGTTAGTCATGCAGAAGTATTGTATACAGGAAAACTATTAGAGATGTGCTAATTAATACCATAATGATACTTATCATCTTTACTTATGCGAAGAGCAGGTAAGTTTACTTGTATACATATAATCACAAAGAAGTCATACATATAATCACAAAGAAGTAAAGCTGTAAAATTCATAACCCTACCAATGAAGCTATTTCTCCAACAGTTTGTAAAAGAAACACAAAGAAAGATGTTGCTGTTATTTCAGCTTTGAAAGCCGGAAAGGTACCTGAGGAGCTGGGGGAAGACAAAAGTCTGGAAACAGATGGGGGCTGGTGCCCTGATTCCAGCCCAGGTGTTGTGACAGCTGAGCTACGAGTGGGGTTTTGGCCCACTGCTATCTTCTGTGTGGAAAGGAATATTTAAATTACACATAAACTAAAGCTGAATGAAAAACAGGGTGGAAATGAGAACAGTGTTAGCTGGATCTATTTTCTGAAGAAAAATTATCTACCTATCACAGACCTCTGCCTTAGGATGAGAAACAAAGCCTCCAGAGGTGTTTGTTTCTCTACATCAGCTATTGAGAGTCCAGATAACCACCTTGCAAGGCGCCAGATTTTTGGAGAGCTGCAACTGCTCAAGAATAAATCTGATTGCCTGAGCCTCCCAGGACTACCCTTTAATCTTCACTGTCCTTTGTAGCCCTTAGCATGGCCATATAGAGTGAATAATCTTGTTACTTGGGGGGATCCCATATATTCAGGAGGACCATTTTGCTCTAATTTCCTCCTCCTGTTTCTAGTTTTTGTAATGTTTCTGGAACATACACTGGTGATGTGTTTTTATACTCCTTTGCCCTACCAGAAACTGGCTGCAAAGAGATTTATCTCACTGTAGTATAACCAAATAAATTAGCATCCAAAAGAACTTTCTATCAAAGCCTACAAGCCTAGAGGCACAGGAAAATTGGTATTACTGCAGAAGACAATTATTTGGTTTAAGACGGATAAAGATTCTGCAGGGATTTGATACTAGCTTAAAATTTGCAGGGGCGTTATAGTTATAAATCAGGAAGAAAGTAAAAAGCTTCAGAGGGTCCAATTTGCTGACAATTTTTCCTCCACATTTATTTAAAAAAAAAATAATCTAATAGCAAACAAGGTTTGTTACTGTTGGATTTCTTTGTACTGTGATAGCATCTAAAATACTGCTGGAAGGTTTCCAAACTCAGTATAAGTTTCAGTACCGCTCTGAAAAGTGTACGTTACATCACCTTCATGAATCTCAGAAAAGTGTTGCCTGAGAAAGAAATCTCATTAAAGGACCAGATATTGCTGTCCTGACTTTGAGCAAATACTGGAATCTGGGTCCTAGTCCAGGTTTTGGAAAAGCAATTAATTATTGCAGGTGCTTCAGGTATTAGGTGCTCAGCTAGAGACACCTTGAAGAAGGCTGAATTTCAGCATGTGCTATGCTCTGAATGGAATTAGTGGCTTTCAAAAATCTTGGCTTTCCTGGTGCTCTCTGACGAGGACTGAATCTTAAATTCCCATGGATGGATTTATTTTATCAACCATTTGGGTTTTATTTATTCATTGGACTGCCATTTTTGGGTTGGGTTTTTATAAAGACCAGGACTGAAAGGTCATTCCTAAAACGCTATATTATATGTTTTGTTTTAAGCATTTTTCTACTGAATAGTAATATTTAAAACATCCAAACATGGATCTTCTTTGTTACAATGAAAGCTGAAATGCAGATGTCTCTAATCCCTTGATAGGGGTTTGAGTGTGTTCACTCTCCCTCTAAACCATCCATTTTCCAGTCAAAGAAAACCATCTCTGACACATATGTGATCTGTTCCAGCAGGAAAGATCTGTCTAATTCCCATGTTGGCATCACAATTGTATTTCTCCTATAGAATTAACCACTCAATCATCAAATAATGCACTGCTACACAATGTATTTGTTTGACTACTGACATTTTTATACGTATCCCTTTTATTTCAAATAAGCCTAATTACACTCTGCTGTACCCTTTAAAGACACACAGTATGATTTTATTCTCTTAAGCACAGTGCTCTGAAAAAAAGTCTAACTCAAGATTTATGAAAATCTCACCATAATTTCAAAAGACTTATAACTGCCTACATTTTGTCCTGATATTAAGCTTACCTTCTTGTATCATTTGTCATAATTTCCTGACAGTAAGAAAGAAGAAACCACTTGGGAATTCATATAAAATGAACTTGGATTTTTAAGTCTAAAATTAACTTCTCAGATTGCTTACTATATCCCGCACACCCTTCAAATAGAATGCACATAAAGCTGTAACATCTGTACATATAATTGTCAATTTATGGAACTATTAAGTATATGAATAAAATAATGGAAAAACTATGAGCCTAGCTTTTTCTCAGACTCTTTCTAAATATCCTTTTTCTGCAGAATATTACCCGACTTGGTTGTAGTGTGGGTCCTCTTTGCCATTTGTTTGTCTTGCTCTATATAATGTCAGCCAGCAGCAATTCAGACCTTAACACTTGGTTGTAGTGTGAGTCCTCTTTGCCATTTGTCTTGCTCTATATAGTGTCAGCCAGCAGCAATTCAGACCTTAAAGAAAATTTTATTTTCTTGCTTAGTTTGCTATGTTTCAATTTTTCTATCAGCAGCCTGTTACTCATGGAGTGTTTGTTGTAAAATGTCATAACTGGAAACAGTGAAATATCAAAACTCTCACCAAAGAGATATGTGGTTTCATGGGGACTCAGGGTGGGAGTGTGTGCCCCCCCAGGATTTTACTTGTCTGGATATCTTCTCTTGGTGTTTGTGATACCTCAGGGATCTGTGCTTTGTTTCTGCTTTAACATTAACGTCATCCACATAACTTTCAGATGTTTCCTTAAGGATCTCAGACTATCTGGGGCAGTAGGGACAATTTACAGATCTTTAATGAATTATTTTCAAAAAATATTGTTTGATACTCAACTGGGATGGTTACCACCTTGGACCTCAATCTGGGAACATGTCAGAGAAGTTCCACCAAAGGGAGGTTCTGACTCATTTCCAGGTGTAGGTTTCTGTGAGACTGTGACATCTGTCCATACTGTGACCAGCAATAAAAATCCACCTTCTGCGGATACAGGCATCTCCATTGGGTAGCAGCGTAGTCATGGCAACATGGAGCTCAGTCTCTGCTGCCCACCGAGCATCTATCTGTCTTCTCCTTTTATCTCCCTTGGGGTGAGATCAGCTAAAAGGTAGAAAACCGCTTTGACTGTATTCTTTATTTAGATTGTTTGGCTTTACAGCAAGTGTTGTCTCAAACACTGCTTTGCTGGACTTTTTTCTGTATTTCTGTGCCTCTGTAGTAGTGTTGAGCTGACCACGTGCAACCCCACAGAGTGCACCAGGACTGCTCCCATCTCCCATCTAGCTTTGTGTGGCACATCATTCTGAAGGCCACTCACTCTGAGATCCTCTCCTGCCACAATGCAAGACAGATGTCTCCAACACACAGCAACCTCTTCAGTTCTGAGCCCCCACCTGAAAGTGACTCTTCCTCCCAGCTGAGTAGGTATTAAGCTCTGTATTGGATTGTCTTTGTCTTATACTTGCTAGTTGGAATGAGTCTGCTAGTCATTGCAGGCTAAAAGGTTTCTTCCTCCTCTCACCAAAAAGATGATTGTCAACTTCTGGTGGCTACTTGTGACACTTTAGCCCACAGTAGGCAAGTTGGTAATAAGAAAAGAGACCTCAACCCTGCCTTGAAAGCCTCCGAATTCTTGCAGGTTATCTCAGTATTGACAACTACCCATATTCAAAAAGTCATGATCCATCCCTCAAAAATAAGTGCTAAACTCTGCAACATGAATACACCTCCGTTCTCAAAACTAACAAAGGAAGAAAAGTGCCTCTTCTTCTACAGATATCTCAATGTTATTCAGGTTGTGGGATGATCTACACCAATTATAGAGGGATCCTACCTTTGGGGATGCTTATGAAGTATGAGAGGCTGAATCCGGGTCTCTCTCTATCAGCCTGACAACAGTGTAGGATCTAGCTGCTACCCTGCAGTGTTGCAGCCCTGGGAATGTGGAAAAGGTCACTCTTCACCTCAGTCCTTCTCTACTTTTTTTTTTTTTTTTCATCTGTTCTTCCCACTCTGTACCCTGGCTGTTCCTGCTTTTTATCTAGATTTTCTTTTATTCCCTTTTTACTGCAAGTCTCAGCCCCTCTGTTGGCTGCAGTCAGGGGAAAATCCTTATGATGACATAGTCAAAGAGATTTGACACTCTACAACATAAAGGGCAATGTCTGGGAAGGGCAGAGTGGCTCAGCACAGATTTTGGCTGCCAGATAACATTATCAAAGGGTAAAGTTTAACATAATTCTTAGTATGTGTTTAAGCTTTCAACGTAAGCTTTGCCTTACGCTTCATTCTGTGCTTCAGATGGTGACCAACCAGAAGTACTGGTGCATTCCATGCTTTTATTTAATAAATGCTTGTTATTTTCTCTTTTCATTCTGCTTTAGCCCCCATTTTTATCACCATCTTCTAGTCTCAAAAAGTAGAGAGAAAACTGTTGCTTAACGCTTGAGAACTGTTGCCCTCTTTCCCCCTCATTTCTAGATAGTTATATATTAACTCCTACTTTCATTATGATCAAGATTTTAAAATATGCAGACCTAATTGCACCTTCTTTTATAGTTGTGTCCAAGTCAGTGTATTTTAGAAATGATGAGCCCCTGTGAGTTTAGATCAAGTCAGTTAGTTATCTTTGTCATTAAAACCCATTGTTTCGGGTGTTTTTAATCTTGGATTGCATTTTGCATATGCAATTATGACCCGAGGCCAAACTTTTCAGCAGCGATGCACAAAGCTAGTCACCCATGCCTATATTTAGCACACAGTTAAAATGATGTAGTTTTCAGAAGTGTTGAACACCCTTAAATTCTAGTGCTTTTTCTGGGATCTCCATATGCTCATTACAGCCAAAATTCATGCAATGTTTCGATAAGTGGACTGAGGTCATTTCTGTTGCCTAAATCCACACCTACTCATTTTAAAAAATTTCTTTTTTTGTTTTAATACTTTGCTAGTTCATAGTGACTGAATTGATGAAAATTGATAATTTTTTTCAATTACATTCATACAATTTACCCAGTTTGTATATTTTTCAAGCCTCAGTATAATTGCCAATGCTTTATTCCTCCACTGCAGCTGTGTTCCAGAGTGTATTTCATGGATTGTTGAAGTGCATTCCCAAAGTTTCCTCTAAGGATGTCTAATCTTACTTAAGCAATGAATTAAATCTTTCCACTGAGTAATGGTTGTATTTGATAAGAAGGTATATATTTGTCGAGATGTCCTGTTTTGTTAATATTTTGGAACTTTTGCGTTCAAAGTTCAATTCAAAGTGGGTTACCCCATTCCACCTGCTTCTGACTTCTTGACAGATGGAAATTACCGTGATGTTCACATCTGCTTAGGCTTTGCTAATGCTCTTAAGTATAGTCCTTATTGCAAAGAATACACTGCTGAGACACTTTTTAAATAGAAAAAAAAAATCGAAATTCCCTCTCTGCTGTCATAATTTTCAAGATAGCTACAGTACAGCACATTTACTTGCCCTACTGTGGCATTTTTTGCTTCAACACACACACACACAATACTAGTTGTACCTTTTGGGTTTAATTTTGTTAAGAGTTCTTTGCCGCAAATTGCAAATAGATAAAACGTACTTCCACTTTCCTGATGTCTTTATGCACCTGGAGACTTAAATAACCCAGTGTCTGTACAGTTGCTATTGGCTGTAGTTAAAATATCATTAGCAGAGCTCATATTAGTAGATACAAGCCACAATAAATATATTTGGATATTTCATTTGAGGGAAGGTCGGGGGACTCTTTGCAAGCCTGTAGACCTCCAACAACTCTGCTTGGTCTGACCAGACCATTAAATTAAAAGCACAGACTCCAATCATGGGAGGTAAACTCTTTCATATCAAAGCCTTTAGGTGTGATGTTTTGTTCTGGAGCTACTTATGTTTGTGACTTTTGTAAATGTTCTTTCTCCCTTGGGACAACTGACATACCAGCTAGGTCCTCAAGGAACTATTCATTTATCCAGTGAGCTCTGCCTGTGACCTTCCTGTCTCACATGTCTTCATGCATCTTGCTGCCACATCTAGCAGTTGAAGCCAATATATCATCCAATTATGCCGGCTAGCCACTAGCAGAAGGTTTATATCAGATGGAGACATATGGCTAATACCCACTATATTTGCAATGCAACCTCAGTGCAAAGGGATCGTATCGGGGGGGGAATCAGGACATCATTATTGTTTAAAATGACCTGTAAATATTAGGTCAGCTTGTTCACTGGTGCTATTGTGCCCCTGATTTCAGTGACAGTTTTTCTTCTGTTACCTTTAGATCCCAGACGGATTTTCAAAGCTAACTGTTGATAGCATGTTAACTTCATTATGCTTTTCAAGTTAACTGCAAAAGGTCAACAATAAGAATTCTGGGGGTTTGGTACAACATTCTTTGCACTGTTACACTCACCTTTATTTTATTATCAGCTTTAATGAAAGGTTACTTCAACGCACAACAGTGGAAAGCAAGTTGGCAGACCTAATAGAGGATCACAGTAAACAGAACAGAGAAATGTACTGGATAGAGAGAGGGTCTCGGTGATATTTGTGCAGATTGGAGCCAAGTTTGACTATACAGTAAAAAGACATTAAGAATATTTCACCCACTTTTCTAACGAACCAGCCTGCAAAGATATTTCCTTCTTCAGTATGGAATCTGGAAAGGATCTGGCTACTTTTGAAATTAGGTGCTCAAGGGCTTTCTCACAACCATCTAACTTGGTGGATAAGAGTCCTATTCACTTCAGTGGGACCCAAATCAGTTTTTTTCTGGGATGCTACTGCATGCTTTGACTGTGTTTTAGCCATGTCAAGGGGAACTGTGGAAATAATACAGATCTACTGGCACTTTAGGCACTACTCCAGGTAAATGTAAAAGAGCCAGAAGTTAAATCCAACTCACAATTCATGTTTCCTTATCACAATCCTAACTTATTTATTGCCCACTAATGCAGAAAATAATAAGGTAATATTCTTGCTGTCGGTAAGAATATCCATGAGTCTCTCAGCTCACATTATATACCTTAGCTGTTTCAACAGCCAATGTGATTTAAGAATGACCTAAAGCAACACATTATTTGAAAACGATGCCCCTGGTAACAGGGATGTACGTCCATGCCCCAACTTGACAAGTTTTTATCTCCACCGCAGGGGAGAGTTTAACTTTGCATCACTCCCACATGACATGACTGGACAAACACATTCTACTGAGTGTTCTTGAACTTAATTTCCTCTCTTCTAAGATCTCACCACCTAACCTACTACAGCTTCAAGGAAAAAAAAAACAAAGAAGACAGCATTTACAACCCCTCCTGCTCCAGGAATGAAGAGAAAAATCACATTATCACTTTATGTCTGTGAAGCAGTATGTGGCTCGATTCACAAGCGATCCTGCAGAGAGTACCAGAGGAAGGGAAAGCTCTTCTTTGACTAGTGAGAGTAATAGAAAGACTTGAGAATTTCCAGAAAACACCACTCATTTATGTAGATGCATCTAAAATTTCAGTGTCTGATCTAAGGTTGTAGTCTAGGTTCTCTCAGTAGTCAATGGAAAAGGATTTTGACACCTCTGGCAGTATGACTCATCCCATCCTTAGATATTGATTTCAAATAGGTGGGATGTTGTCTCTTTCATTGACTGCAGATGATATGTGTTATGCAAAGAGCTACAATAATACTATTTCAGTATTCATATGTCAGTATCTATACAGTACCTTCGTAGATAACAAACCATCTGTTGGCCTAGCAGAGCAGCCCTATACGGTCGGTGAAGGTGGATTAAAAGAAAAGGCTGAAAATCTTTTTACCCATTGAATGACTCTTCTTAGCGCTCAGTCAAGCCTTCAGCTAGATAAATTGAAATGTTTCCATTTGCAAAAACAATTCTGATGTGTCATACTATCAGCAAAGATGAGAGAATATACATAGAAGGAAACAGCAGCAACAGGTCTTCAACAATTACATTTGCCGCACCTAGACAGAAGAGTAGAACGAACTGTGAAAAATAAGTCACAATATTTCTCCTGCTTATATGAATCTTGAGTTGAGGATGGTCAGGCTTTGTGGGAGGTGTTTTGTTTCTGTATAGTTTTGATCTCATTTGATTAGATTTTGTTTAGGTCTCCTATTTCAATACAAGATGCCAGCTTGTTTCTGTTGATTGAAGATACGTGTGCTTTGGCAGCAACTTCCTAAGGAAGAGACATCAAAATTCAGAGAAAATTGACTCAGCACTGCTCTGCAGCTGGCAAGGTGATGCAACCTAAGAGGTAGGTTTATGATACCTGTATTTTCTTTTGTGTGTTTGTACCTACTCTCCTGCTACGAGTTTATAACCTCAGCAATAGCTTTAGGACACACTTATTGCTCCTTGCCATAACATATTTACCCATCCTGGTAGGGCTGCTACATGCTCCGTATCCACAGTTTCTCCTAATGCGCAGTTTAGATCATAGTATTGGTCTGTGCAGTAACTGTTTTTCTACTTTTTCACTTCTGTTCATCTGTCCTTGCCTCACCGTACAGTTTGCTTTGAGGTGAGGTGAGATGTGTTGTTTGCTTTCTCTATTTCATCGTGCCATTGGTTACCTCAAAGGGCTCAAATCTGATACTTCTGTCTAAGGCCCTTCCTGCCTCAGTAAACTACACAGTGTGTCATTCATACCACAAAGGAGCATCAATAC
>NW_009647828.1:2092343-2095261 GCF_000708025.1 Charadrius vociferus
CTATTAGAGCAGACAGATTCCTTCTAGAGCCCTGGACCCCTGTAAAGACTGCCTAATTGATGACAGCAGCTACTGCCAAAGAATTGGATGCCCTTACTAACGAAGAGAATTCTTCCTCCAATAATAGGTGTCAAGAAGAGTACATTGTCTTCCCCTCCAAACATGGCAACCTGGAGTTATCTTGGCACTTGCAGGGTTACAGACAGAGTTTATAATATGGGGTAGGATGACCAACAGGACCTGTAAACCCTACTGTTTGGTCACCTTTGTCCAGGTATGACAGCTTTAGCTCTGGGCTGTGTTTGCAAACCCACACGATCCTCACAGCATTTATAGACTCATAGAATCATAGAATGGTTTAGGTTGGAAGGGACCTTAAAGATCATCTAGTTCCAATCCCCCTGCTATGGGCAGGGACACCTCCCACTAGACCAGGTTGCTCAAAGCTCCATCCAACCTGGCCTTGAACACTTCCAGGGATGGGGCATCCACAACTTCTCAGAGGAACCTATTCCAGCAGCTCACCACTCTTAGAGTGATTTTTTTTTTCCTGATATCTATGCTAAATCTAACCTCTTCCAGTTTGAAGCCATTCCCCCTTGTCCTATCACTACATGCCCTTGTAAAAAGTCCCTCTCCAGATTTTCCCTTAGTGAAGCCATGTTGGCTGTCACTGATCACCTCCTTATTTTCCATGTGCCTTAGCAGAATTTCCAGGAGGATCTGCTCCATGATCGCTGGGCACAGAGGTGAGACTGACCAGCCTGTGGTCCCCCATGTCCTCTTTTTTACCCTTTTTAAAAATGGGGGTTATGTTTCCACTTTTCCAGTCAGTGGGAACTTCACCAGACTGCCACAGCTTCTCAAATATGATGAATAGTGGCTTGGCAACTTCCTCTGCCAGTTTCCTTAGGATTTATAGATGAATCTCATCAGATCCCATGGACTTGCACAATTCCAAGTTCCTCGAACCCAGTCTTCTCCCACATGGGTGGTACCTCATTCTTCCAGTCCCTGCTTTTTCTTTCTGCAACTGGGGAGGTGTGGTTAAAGCCCTTGTCAGTGAAGACTGAGGCAAAAAAGTCATTAAGTACTTCAATCTTCTCCACATCCTGGGTGACCAGGTCTCCCATTTCCTACCTGAGTGGGCCCACGGAGGTACCAAAAGGCAGAAGATGAAGTATCATTTATACCTTCCAGGTTGCGCCTCACCAGCCATCTCTTTCTGTGACATCTAAGGACTTTTTATTACTTGCCTGAGGAAGGGAGGGCAGATGGTGAATGATGAAAAACAAAAGGCAAAGAAGAGCAATGGTCTCACACTTCCTCTGAAATTGTGCTTTCTATTGTGAAGATGGATTGGAACAGATGGTTTCATTACGATCCTGCTCTGAAGATGATTGAAGACAGTAGAAGAATTTCCCTTGATCTTGATGAACTATTCACTGGTTCTGAAAGACTGGACCTCAATCAGCATACCCCAAGTGTAGGTCTCCAGTATAATCAAACTTTTTCTCTGGGGAGGGGAGAGGTTTTTATGGATCCAGATAAGTCTATATATCCCGTAGTCCTAAAGTTCCATGCACTGAACTGAGGGAGTTTATAAAGGTTTTTAAATAACTCTTGTGGAAGTGTGATTGTGGCCACAGCATGCATGGCATCTCTGAGCAAGCGGGCAGCCCTTCTTATTCACCATTGTTTGAATAATTGGAAAATCACTCACCCATTACTATTTTACGGCCACAGCTGCAATCCTCCCCTGAGCTGGCGCCTCAGCTGGGGATGCTTCATTCCCACTTAATAGGATGAAATCTACGAGGCTGTGAATCATCTGGTTCTGTCTCTGCCATCTTAACATGAACACGTTCACTGTATTCGATCGACTGTGCTACAGTTCAAATTGATGGCAAGGCTCACACCTCATTTCCACATGCAGAGGCTGTGAACTTTCTGAGGCTGTGAACATTTCCCTTGCCAACCTCCTCGGTGCTAGAGGCCTGCTCATTTTTTTTTTTTTTTTTTTTTTTGACTGCTATTGTGTGCTAGATACTTTGCAGACAGGCTAGGTACCGTCATTCCCTAAAGCTTTTATTAACAGTACTTGTTCTTTCTGTCCAAGATTTTCTGCCACATTTATTATCACACACGCTCCCAAGTGTGCATGTGTGTTAGGATGCCCATTAGTCACTGTGCAACCCTAACTACACTCTTACAGTGCAATTCCACAGTGCTTTAGCTAATCTAAGTCAGAGCTATTGCAGTCGATCTCTCTCCTTCACCCTCAGCCTCATGTTCTTACCTTCATCTTCGAGCTGGCACAAGCAGATTTGTTACAAAGGTTGATATTTTATGCAGTATCACGCAGTGAGATAGCTCAGGGAGCTGGTGCAGTTAGAAACCAGTCAGGCTAGTTTATGGCCAGTCCATTTTCCTGAGCTATGTCATTATCCTGGACTGATAATGTGAGTCAGGGAATGATACCATGTGGAAAAGGATGGGATTCAGGGTAGCATTTCAGCAAACCTGATTTAGCGTGGCTTGAAGTGCACCGGTACCTCTCTGCTGCGCACGTGGGTGCATGCATGTCTTTGTGGATGTTTATTTCTAGGTACGCATGAAAAAAAATCTATAGGTCAAGCATTTCTAAACTGTTACACATAGAACTGCGGATATAAAAACCCAATGAAAAGTTTGAAAGATCCCATTGGGAGGCTTTTACAGGAGCTGCAAGGTGACATTTCCCAGGAAGGCAGGCAGCAACCTTCTCCTAATCCTGAACTCCCTGCAGGTGCTGTTCGGAGAACACCTCATCACACTGATCAGTCAGTCGGTGATTAACACTTCTCAGCTCATCAAGAGTAACAAGCTGTAACTGCCACAGCTTCCCAGTCCATTCTATTACTGGCAGGTTGGACACA
>NW_009647828.1:2095277-2151674 GCF_000708025.1 Charadrius vociferus
TTCCTGCTGAGGATGTTGGGACAGTGTCTGGAGCGAGTACATAAAGGATTGGTGAGGAGGCTAGGGTCTATTTTTTGCAGGTGGAAGACAAAACTAGATTGATGGAGAGATAGGACTTTGGGTGATAAGCAGAGGGGGAGACAAATGCTCTGCAGCTTGGTGTGAAATAGTGGAGGGAAGTGCTAGCTATATGTGCTAGATAGATAGACATGGTCAGCATCCTAGCCTAAAAGGGCAGGGGGTGTGATAAGAAAGCAGAGAATGAGTAGAGATTTTCCTTTGTTTCTGTTTGCATTTTTTCTAAACCCAGATGTGGTAATTGCTACCGGTATCTGTAACTACTGCTGTTATTTACAGTTCTGCCACTGTGGCTGGTAGTGCCTGCAGCCACTCCATAGTTAAGAGCAGTCGAGTAGCTCGTGGCTGTGTTATGTGGCTGTAGACTGCAAGTACACCAGTCCTGGAAACCAATGCGGTGGAACCTGGGATACTACTGTACTAAGTCTTTGTGGGTCTAACCTTTATGGTGAAGTAGGAGACACAAGATGTGATTCCTCTTTTGTTGCTGTGTGGAGAAGATGCCTTTGCTTCTGGACAGTAGAAGACAAATCACCTCCTTCTAACTGGTTATAGTAGTAGCAGTTCCTCTAAAAGTAAAGCAGTAGTTTAATCACCTTAGCAAGTAGTTCCTTTCTCTCCTTATTCATTTATGTTTATCTTTGTTCTCTGTATTGGTTGTGATATTTTTTTCTTTCTAATATTTTCCACAACAGTAGAATTCTATTCCTCTGCAAACAATCTCTGCTAATATTGATTCAGACTTTATTACAAATGCATTAGTTTTGCTGTTATTGCCATTATTTAAGCTTTTACTCCTGCCCCATGACCCACAGCTAAATGAACATTTTGTCCTCTCTCTGCATAAGATATTTACTCACTTTTCCAGCATTTATCCTACACCTCCCATGTAATACAAATCCTCATCCTTTGGGTTTTTTTAGGTTAGCAGTGGTTGTGAATGTCAAAAACAATTTGTATTCCCTGATTCTGAAAGCCATTAAGTTTTTCCTTATGGGTTGCTATTTCTTATCCCAGCTTTTCAGTCATTTTGCAATCAATATTTTGTAACTGATGTTGATTAGTAATTGGAAAATAATAATCACTGGTGAAATAAGCAAAAATAATTATTTTGATATGATATATTGTATTACAGTTTGATTAAACTCTTAACAATTATGCAAAATATTTGATGGAAAAGGCACTTCTGGAAGGTTGAGTTTAAGCTTTCTAAACATTCAGTTTCTCTTCCTTTCTCCTTTTGACCATGGAGGAAACCTAAGATCATTTAGGTCTTAATATAGACCTGTCAGTTAAACGTTTCTAAGTGGGTAAGATGGATCAGAGCAAAGATGTGACTCTCACTGAAGAATTTTATTTACATTAGTTCTTGGGTGGTTTTTTTTTTCTCTTTCAAGTTTTCTAGATGAGAGGATTTTGCTGTTGGTCTTCCTTATGTTTACCAGAGAAAAAAAATATGCTATAACAGGACCGATGAATTAAGGATGTGGCACTTCATACTGCACAGGAGATCAAGCGTATCTGGATCCCACCTCTAGCCAAAGTGATCTCAACCTTTTGTTGAGACTGCATAGAAGCACAGGTACCAAATACAACAGGGCATTTGGCTGAAGTATTAACTCATGACTGACGAAGCTGCTTAATTATTAACATGATCTCTGGTGCAGTTTTGTTTTTGTGTCAGCTAGTGGTCTCCCAGGCAGTGCCCAGGCATAGTCTGGGGAACAGGACTGCTCTCAGGAGGTTGTGTTGAGTCCGTGGTGTGAACTTTATTTTTCCACCTTGTACTGCTCTCCAAAGCCACCCCAGCAGGCTTTGCAATGCAAAACACACTTACATGATCTCATACTGCATCTGATGAAGGCACCTCAGGTCTGCAGAAAGTTCCTTTTTCCTATTTAATTTATCAGTAGAGACACAACCTCCAAGAATGAAAGTAAAAGCTTTCCTCCACAGATTAATTAGTTCTGAATCAGAGTATCTTCTCCTACTTCAAAAGAACAAGGAGGAGAATAACCTTTCAAAACCTTTGGAAACCACCTGAATTCCCAGCAAGACCTCCCAATACCTGTCTGCTGGAATTTGCATTACAGCACTTCTGAGCTCCTCGACAAAGACAACAATAACCTACACCAGAGTAAGTTTAGCTGTAGCCATGGTGTCACCAAGCAAGCCCAGAATTATACAATAAGTTCTGCCTCTAGTTTCCACCCTGCCTCCTCCTCCCATCTGCTAAATATTTCCTGGATTTCATACGGATGTTTTCCTTGGTCCTTCTTAATCTTGATCTGCCACTCACTCTTAGGTAAATCTCAAACAAATGTTCATCGTTTCTAAGCAGGAAGCTCAGAGATTGATCTCTTTACTCCATAATCTCCCTCCAGGCAAACTAACATCATCTTGTGTGTGATTATGTACCAGTTCAAGCTCAGCAAGGTTAAAACAGAGCTTATAATCCTTTCCTGTGATCCCTCTGGGCTATCTTCATTCTCTATAGCCATTCTTGTGCTCATCCATGAATTCAGACAGCATTTTCTGCTTCTATCGTCCTTCAGGCAAGGAATCTTGGTTGGGGGCAGGGAGTCGTTATCTTAGCATACCTTAAAATAAAAACAAAAAAAAATCCCAAACCTTTCTTATTTGACTTCAAGGCAAAATTCTCATTCAAACTCCCATCACTTTAGATTCATCTTCTCTAGCTTTAGCCGTGTTAGGTATGTTTAGACATGCCCAGCACCTAGTTTAAGCTCATGACCTATGCTCCATGAGCAGGTGGTAAATAGATATAGGAATCCTATATCCTGTTTTCCTGTCCTTAAGACAGACAGGAAGACAGGATGTTGTCAGAGTAAATGTAGCTGTGATGCATAAATGTATTCCTAGATGTGTTTCTTTCCTCTGAAAATTCAGAGGAGACCGTGTCCTGTCATACTGAACAGAATTATCCCTTTCTTTTCCTCTGGTTCCCAGGGTAATTGTATTCATTTTTCTTTGGTCTCTTTTTACATTTAAGATTTTAGGGAAGATCTGCCTTTTTAGTCTGTGTTTCCACACTCCTAACACAGGTGAATCCTGCTCTGGCACTTCAGCGTCATTGTACTATGATAAGACAAATAAATAATGAATTAGGTATAGGAGTAGGATCAAGCACACACAAGTCCATGTGATAAACTTTCCTTGAAAAGTCATTGACCTCAATGTGCAGCCAAGGATGAATCTAGCTTGTGAATCCTTCTTAGCACTCAATTTTCTTTTAGTCCTCTTTGGACCATCAGTGATTGTTCTTTTTTTCACACCAAGAAACAACGGTGGCAACATTTTGTTTTCTTTTTCAATTGAACTGCATTTTAACCAACAGGTTATTTTGTTATAACAGATTATAAAAAGACAAAAGACTTATTAAGCAACATTAATACATTGAATATAATCCCATATAGACATATTTAACTTCTACAGTCACTCATTTTATAATTTTACTTATAGTTTACTACTCACAAATGATTCAGTGGTTGCTTTGGTTGACATCTAATAAATGCAGTTTTTCATGAAGATCTTAAAATACATTTAACATATTTCAGTGCAAGTTCACATGGACTACTTCATCTAACAAGTTTGTAAGTGAGAAAGCTGAATCTCTCTATATCCATTAAATAGATTTGCACCCAGGATTTGTTAATATTTGAGTGTTCCTGAAAATGTTGAACAAGGACTACTCTTAATATCAAGACCAGACAAGCTGCATGCAGAAATAAAAAATGGGATCCTCACAGCTCATAGCAGGACACTCTAGATGGCCAAGATTTCATAGTTAGGCTTTAATATGTGATTATTCTCCCTCACTGATAAGAAAAAAAAAAGAAAAAAAAAAAAAAAAAACCAAAGAAGACTAAGCTTAAGGTTAAGAGATATTGAAAAGTATTGCCAAACTGGGACCTGCATCATTTTTGTGCAAGGGTAAATCTATTGTCGTCACAATCAAGTCCTAAGGGAACAAGCAGAGGCTACTGTAATTTCTGTACTGTACCTCCGCACCCCTGAAATTTCTCTATCTTTATTAAGTATTTTAAAATTCACTTTATTTCCAACAATATTCATTATTCATACTTGAGTGAACCAGGATGCTATGTTGTTAGTGTTTTAAGAAACGAACATTTGACCCCTCAATGCGAGTACTTTGCCATTCTCTTTTAGACTTATGGAACAGTAATTATTACTCTTATTGAAAGGAAATTTTACTCAAGAGTTTTAAGAAAGAGCAGCTCAGACACTTCAAAAGAAGGAAATAGGGTAAGTATCCTATTGTACACTTACAACCACTTCAACAAATGCTTTAAAAAGAAGGGGCTGGAGTTGCTGATTCAATGAATGCTCCCTTTACAGCATGAATCATCTTTATTCACCTATAGTTAATTAAATTATAAGAGTTGACATTAACTTACATGTCACAAATCATTTCTCACCCCAAAAAAAGCAAAAACTACTTTAAATGAAAACTTAAGTTTCTTTTCTGAAGGTCATGAGTCTTCAGTTGAGTATCCAGGCACACAGTTAACAATAATTGCCTTTGATGGGACTCCAGGTTAAGCATTGATTAAATACTTTGTGGCAGAAGTAGAAATTAAGCATATTCTTGTATACCCAGTGGAATTTGAAACTGAGTCTCAGGTTATTGGATTTACCAGACATATTCCTGCCATTTTTGGCACTACTGAGTGGCATACTGGCACTAGGAACACCTAAGAAGGAAAGGCGTTGGGTTGGTACTGTGATCTGCGCAGACAGACCCTAAAATTTTTGCAGAGCCCTGAAGCAGGCCTACTAGTGCTAGATCTGAAAGCTGAAAGGGTTAGGATAAGGGTCATAATTTTTTTATTGAGGTTTTTCTGCATTAATAGATTACCCGCTTTTCAGAACCAGTTTGTTGGCTAACACAAGATTGAAGCAGGCTTATGATATAGAGTAACCAGCTGGTTCGTTTGTTCAAGACCATGGAAAGCCTTACTGAATTCTTTGTTCAGTCTTCATATATTTTACATTGTCCTGCTTCAATATGCATCATATAATCGAATGCAGAAGACATTCTTGCAGAAAACATATGTTGTTTACTTGGAGATAATGTGAAGTAAGGGAAAGGAAGCTGAAAATGAGGAGGGGGATTTAAAAACAGGCAAACTTTGATTGCCTCTGTAGGAAAGTAAACACGCAATTTGTCAGCCCAGCCCTGCAAAAAAGCTTCCACAGACTCATTAACAGGACAAAAAGTAAGGCCTTGTTTATTTATTTACATGTATGCTCACATGCAGGAGAGTGGAGGTAATTGTATGACGTTCAAATGATTCCTGTGTTTGTGTCTGAGTTCAGGTAACAGTAAATGCTAAGGTCATTCCCAATTTCAAAGATTAGTGCAAGACTAATCTTGCACTGAACTCAAGGCAATTGAAAAAGTTCAACAGAAATGTGCTTTGCTGACATTGAAAGAAATTCAGGCAGGGAATTGGCAGACTTGAATCTATGCCCTTATTAAAGTCTGTTTCTCCCACATGGCTTAGCAAGTTCAGCTTTTTTTTTTTTTTTTGTCAATCATAAAATATGTGCTTGAAGTGTAACTTCTTCCACCCTGGTGACACTGGCCTCTGCAAGAGGCTGCCTCCACAGAGGCAGTGGTTTTTCATCTTCAAAGGTAAAAACACAGATTTTTAAAAAGGAAAATAAATAAATAAATTTAAAAGCCTGATATTAAATGGACACACACACACACAAAATAGTCGAGGAGCACATACTTTTCTGAGGTGGTGGGGAAAGGAGAAGAGACATAAATGAATTTGTAGCCTGAACTTTCTTACTACCCATGAAAGCAGGTAATGAAGAAGAAGAAAAGCAACCCAGGGTTCCTTCCTGCCTTGGTCTCTAATGTGTTTTGGATGTCTCTTTTACAGCTTTGGCATCTTACTCCAATATTTTGTCTGTGATGGGTTGACCTTGGTTGGATAGCAGGTGTACACCAAAGCTACTCTATCACTCCCTTCCTCAGCTGCACAGGGGAGAGAAAATATAGCATAAGGCTCATGGGTCGAGATAAGGACGGGGAGAGATCACTCGCCAATTATGTCAAGGCAAAACAGACTTGTCTCGGGAAAATTAATTTGATTTGTTTCCAATCAAATCAGAGTAAAGTAATAAGAAATAAAACCGAATCTTAAAACAGCTTTCCCCAACTCCTCCCTTCTTCCCAGGTTCAACTTCACTCCCAAATTTTCTAACTCCTCTCTCCAAGCCACACAAGGGGACAATGAATGGGTGTTGTGGTCAGTTCATCACACGTTGTCTCTGCCGCTCCTTCCTCCTCAGGAGGAGGACTCCTCACACTCTTCCCCTGCCCCAGCACAGAGTATCTCCTATGGGAGATAGTTCTCCGTGAACTTCTCCAATGTGAGTCCTTCCCACAGGCTTCAGTTGTTCAGGAACAGACTGCTTCAGCATGATCTCCTCTCTCCACAGGTCTACAGGTCCTACCAGAATCTTGTTCCACTGTGGGTTTCCCATGGGATCACAGTCTCCTTTGGGTATCCGCTTGCTGTGGCGTGGGGTAATCCATGGGCTGCGGGTGGATATCTCTTCCACCATTAACCTCTGTGGGTTCCATGGGGACAGCCTGCCTCACCATGGTCTCCACAACGAGCTTCAGGGGCTTCTCTGCTCCGGCGCCTGGAGCATGTCTGCCCCCTTGTTCTTCACTGACCTTGCTGTCTGCAGAGTGGTTTCTCTCACATATTCTCAATCATCTCTCTTGGTTGCTGCCACACTGTTTTTTTTCTCCTTCTTAAATATATTATCCCAGAGGTGCTACCACCATCACTGATGTGCTTGGCCTTGGCCAGCGGTGGGTTCATCTTGGAGTTGACTGGCATTGGCTCTATCAGACGTGGGGGAAGCTTCTAGCAGCTTCTCACCGAAACCACCCTTGTAACCTCCCCACTACCAAAACCTTGCCACACAAACTCAATACACTGTATATTCAGATTCTTAGTATTTTAAAAATATATATGAACTTAAAAGTACATTTAATTTCTAAATAATGTTAGAAAACTGCTCTTTCAGGGGAACAATATCTTAGAACAAGGCAGGATTGGGCATTCAGATCAGGTACTTCAGACTTTCTACACCCACTGTTATATCCTTCAAACTGCTTTGGATGGGTTTCACCATTCATAACTCAGTCACACACACAGATTGAAAGATTGACCTACCCCTACCATGGTCAGTACATATGGGAACTCAGGCTCTGATCTTTGGTCCCCCAAACTGCACTTGTGATAAATGGCTAGAATAGCCCAAAGTAGGCAAGAAGTGTTGTCCAAAACCACGGCTCAGGCCATTTGACTGTGGGCACTGGCAAAAACTTCCACATTAAGAAGTACTTCATCACCTAGATTAATCTTCTGGAGCAGCTTATGTCCTCGAAAATTCACACTCGTAGTAGACTACCAAGACTGATCATTATTTTGACACCTTCTGTGAAGTGGAAAGACACTTTTTATGTGTGGTGCACAAACAACATCTGAGTTGAAAGCAGAGTTAACAAAGAAGCAATTGCCTGGTTCATCTTGTACAAAACAATGCAGCACCGAACTGAAATATCATCTTAGGTCTTCCCAACAATACAAAAAATTAGTGCAGTGTTGCAATAGCTATAGGAAGTCCTACTTTTCAGCTGAATTTTTATTTGGCCATATTTCTTCCTGCTCACTAGATAGACCAGCTTCTGATAGATCAGGGAGACATGTACTCCACTACAATGTGTGATGTCAACATACTCTTAGAAGCTAAAGAGCTATAAGAAACCAAGAATTAAAAACTGCTGGTCCATGACAGAAGGTAAATGCAATACTGAATGAAAAAGGAATGTCTAATGAATATTGTATCTACAAGGGACAGAGATTCATCATGTCCCCCCAGAGAAGACACCTGTTCAAATATCCTTGTTGGGATGATAATTAGAAAAATTACTCTTATGACTTGGATGGTAATGAGCAAAGTCACATATTTTGCTGCAAAGTGTTCCCAGACCAGCCTGGATAACAAGGGAGCTGAACTGTTACTTGTCACCATAGGAATCAGAGAGTTGTTGATCACAAGAAAAGAAAATTGAACACTAGATTTTTGGGTGTTTTCTTTATCTGTAAGTGCAAAAAGGTTTGAAACACTCTGGGCAAGGTGTGGGGTCTGAGAGCTTCATGCCATACATCTTAACCCATCACTTGTGAGTGTTTTGTTTTATTACTTACAAAAAAAAAAATAATCTAATGATCTGAGTCTGTTAACAGGACATTCTTGCTCATTCATAAAACAAACTCCTTCACAGAGAACAGTAGAGTGTGGTTGGCGTAGGATCTTCAATCAAAACGCCGGATGCTCTCCTAGAAGGTACAGTCAGTGCCAGGTGATGAGGCTGTCTTCACTTATGTGAAAATCCCTAACTATCACTGACAAAATCTAAGTTCAAAATGAGATCATGTCATATGGGACACGACAACCACATTTAATAGACTATTTGAGAAATACTGTAAAATCTCAATGGCTGATCTTGCCCTATATTCATCATAGGCAAATTCCCAGCAGTTTCTTTTTTAAGATTGTCTTTTTCAAGTTAACACTTTCATGAGCATTACTTCAAGCACAAGATTTCTTGTGAAATTCTTTGCAGTCCTTAGACAGAAGATGCAAACAAAAATATGCTTGTGATTTATTATTACATACACTCAGACTTTGTAGTGAAGCTAGAGTTTCAGTTGTTCCAAAGTAACTGAATACTGCTATCAGAGAGGGATAAAATAATTCACTGACTGAGGTGGATGAAAAAGCTGATATAAAGACAGAATTAAAGGAGAAACTATCATCTAAGTATTCCCAGTTCTGTAGTAGCGGCCATCTGGCAAGACCTGAAACAGTCCCTGCCATACCTTGTGAAGAAGAAGGCAGCAGTCTTGTGTGAAATGCTCAAGTGAGGTGATGAAAGGGAAATGACCTTCTGAAAAAAATTCTGGTGCACATTTGAACTGACAGATGTGCATGAGCCTTTGACTACAGTAATTATGATTTTACATCGATAAAGTTTTTCTCCTCCTGGGTCCCACAGTGCCCTATGCAGGATCACACTCTTGAGGTGTTGACACTTCTGATAGCAGGATACCAACAGGCTAAATCAAGTCATGTTAAGTGTGACATTGAGGAAAAGAGAAAAGTTGTGATGAGAAAGAAAGCTTGCAAATGTAACCCAAATGCATCTGCAGGGGTAGGAAAAAAAAGTCTAGTTTTAATTGATTATTTATAAGCCAAGTTTGCTGTGTCTTTGAGGCTGGATCATGACTCGTAAACACCAATTGTTGTCAATACTCAAAGTGCAAGCTTTGATTTCAAGTGCTTAGATCCTTCTCTTTTCACAAACGCGTCTTATAGATGGTCCCATACCCTCAGGTTAGTTCGGAGCATTCAGGTCTTTGGCCTGGGAAGAATGGCCACAGATTCTACCTAACTTTTAATTTAAAAAAAATCTTCTGACTTGTACACTCCTATTCAGACAAAGGAAAGAAGTAGGTATCTTCTGGTAACTGCTCAGATTTTGGAATGGTCTGTGTTCCCAACCTCATCTCCTATTTTAGGGACAAACAGGTCAATGTGATGAGACCAGGCCATACTGCATATCTTTTCCTTTAATCAATGGCAGTGAAGGATGTAGGAACAATGTTGAAAGACTGGCTATCTTTTGTTTACTCACTGATTGTGTTTTAGCTATCCGTCAAGAGGTACTTGAATAATGTGGACCTTAAATCTCCCTTCCAAGGGAATGTGTCTAAAGATGTAAAAATGTTATAATATGCTAATAAATAATCATGAGAGAAGAACTTGTGTGAGTCAAGTCAAAGTTGAGATAGTTTTGAACCTGACAAGGCATCAGTCCAAGCTCCAAACTCGTTTCTGCGATTTGGAGCATCCTGCAGGACTAAGGTCCTGGGACAGATTGGCCAGTAACCTATATGCTAGCATGTCCAGTGATTTTGCTTTCAGTAAGTACAACGCTTAGAAAGGCACCAATTCTAAAAAGCACCCTGTTTTCTTCTGCATTTCAAGACTTATTTTCATTCACCTTAGGTTATACCAGAAAAAAAAAGTTCTCTGAGGGTTGTATTTTGAATTCCCAGGAGGGCTGACCTCCAGCATTCTCTTCTAGCTGGTACTTAACGACAAAATGTTTTACTCTCTTTGGGGAAAAAAAAAAAAGCAAAAAAACCCACAACCCGAAACCAACAAAAGATGCTAAATTTTCACAGGCATTTGTGGGGATGGGGGAGCACAAAGTTTGGGAATTTGTATTATAACTTTGCTAGGAGAAAATATGCTCTAATTAGATGGCAGCAGGCTTGCAATATCCACACAGCCTCACTCGCATTATTAATATTTTATGCTAACTGGGACCCATCATGCATTCTTTAACATTCATTTTTTGCGCTTCACAGATTACAGACAGATCTTCACTTTCCGTGTCTATGCAAGACTAAATCAAGGTCTTTAGCAAACATTTTACAAAAGAAAATGGGAACATTTTTTTTGCCATAAAAAGATAAGGATTATGATTTACCCACTGCTGGGACATTTACTTATACTAAGAACAATAGAAAAGATAGAAAATTGCCTTGAAAATTGTTTTGAATTACATATATACAGAAGTCCTATATTTGTGTGTGTGTTTAGGGGAGGGTGGCTGCAATATATTTATTTTGCAGCTAGGTTTGTATGTATTCTGCCATACACAGGTTTAGTTTGGAGGGTCAGTGAGTATGATTCCTCATTTCAAATTCAAAGAAGTAAAATTACCACACTACCTCTGGCCTACAATTTTAGTAGCGTATGCCCAGCTTTCCTTCAACTGATGTTTCAAGACAGCATTTTTAAATGGATTTTAGCGTATTCCCAAGCACCTGCTCACACTTAGGGTCACCACTAAAATGAACTCCACTGTGAAAATGGGTTTTCTGCACAGATGTTGCTGTCTAGATTTACTTTTGTAAGAAATGGACCAAGAGCCTGGTTTCATCAGTTCAGTAATGAATGCTAGCACACGTGAGCCTCCCCTGGCATTATAACAAAAATTGTGTTCTTTCTTCAGAGTCCAAAATATAAGTTTTGACAGTGTAATAGAAAGTACAACTGGAATGATCACTTCTTAGCTAGGAAAAAACTTAATATCAAAAAGTTCATCTTCACCTTGCAGTAGTAAGCTCCTTGATCAGGATTTTAAAGTGTGACCATTAAAAGTTTTTTAAACATATTTTTCACAATTGTTGCAGAGCCAGGGTTTCCCTGCTTTACTTCTGACATTGAGATGAAAAGAGAATCTTAATAAAGTGAAAGTTTATCAGAGTTTACAGTTTCTACAGCTTATCCTGACACCTTTATTGTGCTGTTGGAGGCAGGTGGGTATCAGCAGACCCTTGAAGGACACAACGTAGTGGTGATGGATATTCACTTATCCCAAATTCTTGCCCTATGAGTAAGAGAAGACAGCAGGGGAGTGAGTAGGGACAAAACTTTGCTGGGAAAGAGGTCTGTCAATTAAAATTGCAGAGCAAATATGTAAGAAAACAGCTGAGACTTTCATACCAAGTTTTACCATCAAGCTTCGAGGACTTAGACACCTGTCTTTTCAAAATAATATTCTACTGTGTGGGCTTCTTAGCCTACAAAGGCTCTTCCTTTTCTGTTAATTCCTACTTGCCCTACTTTTCTTTTTCCTATAATTGTTTACTGTTGACTTATAATTCCCTCCATCTCTCTCTCCATCTTTCTTATTAAGTCCATTTAATTGTTTCTTCCCTTTACTACTTTAGAACAAACTCATGTTGGACTTCTGTTTGGTTAGTTCTTTTTAATAATAAAGATCATTTGCCTTTCAGCTTCCATCTCCTTTAGAGGGGAGTTTTCTTTCAAATTTGGTCTTTCTTCAGCTTCTTATTTATCTTATGAATTTTTTTTTCCTTTGCAGATTGATAATTTCCTCAGATTTCTTTTTACTCTTGCACTGTTAAATTGCTCTTTCTTTGTTAGGTTTCTGACCTCATAAACTTATATCTTCTTTATCCATCAAAAAGATCAGAGAAAAAGGAGAAAAGAAAGGGGGAACTCACTAAGTGGGAAAACATCAATACATTATATGCACGACACTCATTTGTGGGAACTGAAGTGGTTCTGCACTATCTGTATTATTGAAGCACCTATGAACTTTACCGGGATCAAGGTCCTATTGTGCTTCACCAAAAGACCATCCTTGCCTTAAAGAGTTTATACTCTAAGAAAACAGAATGTATAAACAGTAGAAGAAAGGCGGAACTGCTATCTGTCTCATACAGATGGAAATTGAGATTAAGGACAAGGTTTTTCGAAGAACTCAGCTACCATCTAGGAAGCAAAATAAGCCTAAATTCCTCTGGTCTAGCTTTTGTCTTCATCCCTCAGCCTGATATGTCCTTTGGGTTGGCTCTAGGCCTTCAGAGACCACTAACATATGGACTTGAGTGAAAGTCATGCAAGAAGAATGACTTTAAAGGCTAGATTTTCCTCGGGACATTGGACATGAGGCAGTGAACTAAGCTGGAAAATCTGGTCATAAATGTCACAGGAAAAATTGAGCGCTTCTGAATTTGTGGCTTACTGCTTGCAGAGCAAAGCAGAACAGCAGCCCCAGTGACTTGCTGGGTGCTTTCATTGGAGGCTCATCTTTCTTTCTGATCCTCAGTCGATTAGAAAGGCTGTGCTTACTTGGGGAAGTATGTTCAGCAGTATTTGTATTTTTCACTGTTTTGCTGTAAGAAGTGCTTGTTTCTTATGTATTTATAGGATTTAAAGGGACTGAGGGGGGAGGAAGGAAAGAAGGAGGAAAGGACATTGAGAAGGAAGGAAGGTGTGAAGATTTACCCAGAGGACCAAGCAATAAAATGCAACAGCTCTGAAATAAGTCTTCTAAATCTTCACTGCTACTATCAAAACAAATATAAACAAGTCTTATATGCAGACTTCTTCCCTTCATACTTCTCCATAAAAATCATTCCTGATTCTCAGTCATGGAAATGAAACTAAGAAAAATTATAAGGAAGAGATTTTGTTGAAGACAAAACTTTTTTTTTAAGGGAAAAAAAACCATCCCCCCCCCCAAAAAAAACCCCAAAACAAAACACAGGACTTTGCATTGAAAGTCATCTTTAAATAATTCTCGTTCTACAAGTAATGTTATAGAAGCTTTAGGCTCATTGGGTAGACTTTGATAAATCCAGAGTTTAACTGACAAGATCCTTGAAGAAATTGTTTTCTGTTGTCTCTGTTCAAGTAATGAAAGAGCTTCAATTAAGGGGGGGGGGGGGGAACCCAACCAAAAAACACCACAATTTAACACTGAGGGTTTTGCAGTGAATCACAATGTGCCTCTGATTCAGTGTATTTATCATCATGTTTGCCTTGAGTAAACATGCTGTTGATTAGAATCCAAGCCAAATTATCAGGCAGCATGCTTGACATCTGTTTTTATGTTGAATTCACACCGTATTTTATTTAAAGACAAAAACAATATTATGGGATTTATCTTTTCTTGTTGCATAAGTAGTCCAAGCTTCAGCATCCCTGTAACACATACATGCTGAGTAGGTTACTACAAGCTGTTGAAGCTGGTGATTTGTTTGGCAAAGCTAGTCTTTAACAAACCACACTTGTACGTATAGTACAGGAGTTAACAAATCACTGTCTTTGAATCATTCCAGTCCAAAAGCAGTTTTTAAATGCTGCTGTGTAACTTCCAAATATATTTGGAGAACAACACTCACTCTTTCTACCACATTACATTTCATTAGTGTAAAGGATGAACATGACAGCAGAAAAGTTCACATAATAAAGGCTAAAACACAGGGCGGCATTTTTAAATCCCCTTAGGACCAGATTTTCAAAGATCTCCAAGCTCCTGCAGATGCAAACAGACACTTTCTGGGATTTTCTGAGCATGCCTACACACATTAGGTGTCTGAAGTACTGTGGGAAAAAAGCAAGATATAATTGGGCCATTAATTATTTTTATAACACACATAGAGGATGATTTGTGGGTGATGATGTCTGTGAAGGAAGAGAAGTGGTCTGATTTATATATGTCTTCCTGTCTATGTGAACATTCTTTGTGATGTGGTTTTAGTCTGCCTTTTCAAAATCTTCACTTTCGTATGATTGATCCAACAGTCAGACATCAAATACAAACTAATTAAGTCATATCTGGTTAAGTAACTCCTTCACTGGAAACAGGTAGACTCTCCTGATGGGATTCAGGCTACTGGTTTGGTTATCTATCTCAAAGCAAGATTAATAACCTTGTAAAAATATCTTTCATTTTAGTGTTCCTACAGATGGTTAACTTGGATCAAACACTTAACTCTTAAATGGCTAACGTTCAGTTAAAAATCCCCAGTGTAACTGTCCCAACTGAGGGTTAAAAGAATCTCTTGAAACACATACCCCCTTTCAGATAACGCAATTGCATTCACAATTATTATTCTAAACAGAAGGTAAAACATTAGAAATACCTTACAACATTTAATTTCTCAGAGGTAACCAGTTGGAGGACTGACAAAGGACTGCCAGATTCATAGAATCATCATAAAATCAGATTCTTCTGTTACATTAAAGAACAAAAACCAAAAAGATATTAATGGGGTTGTACATTCACGTTCCTAATTTTTGCATTTTTTAAAAATTATGATGAGTGCAAATACTTTGAAAGAAAACTATCTAAAAATAAATATTGTATCAGTACAACCCAATTACTCTTTCCTTGAACAAGATTTTAGACAAAAATAGACCTTTATCTCACCATTATCAAAGAGTGCTTTATTCCTAGAAGCTCAAGTAGAAATTAGAGCCCCGTTTTGCAAACTACTCTACCAACTTGGACATCCCAAATCCTCAAAATCAAAGATAAGAAATCTAAACAACTTATTTCTATTTAAAAACAAAGAATAAAGTCAGATGATACATGTACTGGACGTTAAAAAGCTTAAGTAGGTCCTAGTGTGTTTAAGGAAGTGGATGATGTAACAAGTTTGCAGAAAAATCATCAATTTCAGACAGAAATTGGCTTACCTACAATAGAAGAACCATCCTCCCTCCCTGGTCCTGACTAAGTCAGAATATAAAATCTCCAATGAGTCTGTATTTCAGAATGAAAACTTTTTGTTTGGAGGGGTTTCTTTCTCTCTTTTTTTTTTTTTTAGTCTTTTATATCCACAGAGGGTTTCCAGTGCTCTATGCATATTTAAAAAGATATCTCTAATCTTCAATCTCCTCCACATTGAGATAACTGGCCTTGATTTCTTATCTTGGCCTAAGCCTTAAGGAGCTGGTCTCTCAAATTAAACAGTTCCTCAATACTTTGCTTTTGACTGTGCAGCTGGCGTAAAATGCAGCTTGAGCACGTGTGTTTATAGACAGGAAGTCACTAAATCTAATTTTTTTCCTCTCTAATTACATTTTGTGCCGTCAGCTATGAAAATGGGACCCACAGAAACTTAATGCTTCTGCCTGCATTACCTCACCTCCCATGTGGATACACGCTCCCTGCTAACTATCTCCTTGTCAAAGCCAATGATAAACTACCACTTGTGAGAACAATCTGCTGCCATTGCTTTATTTTCCCAGTTACATTTACCATGAGCTTGGTTGTAACCTTCCAAGCTACTACTAGTGAGAAGCAGCACATATTTCTAGAAAAGGCAATTTGGCAGCAGAGAGCTGAGCATCCTTTATGTCTTCCACAAGTGGGGATTTGAGATGAAGATTCAATCATGTGGTTAAGGTAACTGGTTTGGATAAACAAGTTGTAATCTGTGACTTCAGGTAAATCATTCTCATTGGCATTCAGCTGTCTAAAGAGGAATAGGTGTCCAGTGCTACTTAAGACACCCCGGAGAGAGGCAGTTGGCCTCCAGTTGTCTGTAGGACACTGTGATATATCTGCCAATCCTACTGGGTGTCTCATATACTCAGGGTCATGTCAGATAGCATTGGCTTCACCCTTAATTCCATTCCTTCTCTATAAAATTATTGGTGTAGCAGTTTGTCCCAGTGTCACTGTTGTCATCAGTGATACAGTAGAAAGGGACATAGGCATGACATAAGCTTGTCAAGCAATAGCATCACCCTGAAAATTTTTGACTTAAACATCAAATAGAGAAAACACACATTCAGCAAATGAACAGGGACTACAAAGAAAGGAGTAGACTCTTTATATAGAGAGATACATATATGTAGGCCAGATGTGCCATGGAAATGTTGGGGACATATAGCAGTGATGCAGGAGCAGGTAACTATCCCCTCATAGTGGGGTCACACACACCAGAATGACGACTGACCTGGCTGATGAAGCAGACAGTTTTTGCAGAATCTGTCAGTGCCCAGGCAGTAACTTACACCTTACATAAATTAAATCATGAGAAAAAGGAGTATTACTACAATTTTCACTGTTATAATAAGCAGGTCAGAAAAAACAGTGTGGCCAGTCCTTTTAATGACTACAAAACGTATGTCTTTTCATACCATAAACAGGAAGAAGTGAGTGTTTGCTGCATTATTTTAATGCTTTCTTGAGCCTTTTGCTTTGTACAAGGGGAACTATCTAGCAGACTAAGGACACTCCAGGTCTCTCATTTTCCAGATTGCATTCCAGTTGCATACAAGATTATTCACCGTGTGGTTAAAGAGCCCACTGCACCTCCAAAACCATCCACAACCTGCCCTGAGTCCTGCAAGTGACTGGTCCAAAATTGTTTCTAGCATTTTAGCTCTTCTGTGTACCAGAAAGAAAACTGAATGAATCAGCATATGAAGAAAAATCCATATTGTTTTAATAAAACAGAAGTGCATAACCTGTCCATAGTACTTAAATCTCATATGAGAAAGAAAATCTTTGCATTATTCTGCATTGTACGAGGTTGACATAGTAATGCTGATGCTGGCATTTAAAAAAAAAAAAAAAAAAATCTGTCTTTGGAGGGCCCCAAGGGACTGTTATTAACTGCTTTTACTGCAACCAGAGTTATTCTTTAGTATCACTGAAAATGTGTTACCTCATAGACATGCAGGAGAGGTCTGAAGCGTTAACAAACAGCCTTGACAGAAACCATTGCTTATCCAGTTGGGAGAGGGCTCACTGAGGGCAGGGTTGTATCAGGTTTACAGTAATACTGAACATTTACTCTAGGCAGTGTATGCTGTCCTTGAATTGCTCACCCGTGATGGACAAACTTTGCCTCTGGCCATTTCAGGACTATCATAGCCAACATTTCAACTCCACTGCCACCAAAGGATTGGATGGTAGGCAGGCAAACAGACTGCATCCAAGATAAACAGGGCTTGTTAGGGCTTTTTGATATCATGTCTCCTGCCCAGTCATTCATATTTATATGTCAGCTTGAAGCACACTTGCTAAATCTGCCAGTGCTGCACATGGCTGTTTTGTGGGAAAGGTCCTGGAAAAGTCACACTTTTTTTTTTCCTCTGTAGCCACAGCAACGTCCTGTGCTCTGATAGCCATGAGACTGGCATACGCAGTCTGGATCAGAGTATGCTTTCCCAGCCCCTGGGCTGTCTGCTCCTGATTTACACCAGCCCAGGGCTGTCTCTTCAGGAAGGCTTTAATTTAAAGTGGTAACCTGTGCAAAAGTGCCAAACTGCCTTGTCTTTGCTAGGGTTTTATCTCAAAGTAATGATGTCAAGTTAATTCAAGTTAAGAACAAGTCTTTTTTTTAATTTCCTTTTCTTTCCTAAGTGAAAAGGAAAGTCAGATCACAGATGACTTTTAAAGCAGCATTGTTTTCAAAGCAAGCTTAAAGTGAACCGCAGCAATCTATCAGCCAGACTTTACTGTGCAGTACACTAATTTCCCATTTCCACTTCATTTTGTGTTTAGCACTGTAATTTGTACATCTCAGAACTGCTACTGTAAAAACTCAGACAACCTAAAAAAAAAAAAAGAAAAAAGAAAAAAGAAAAAACCTAAAAGAAATCAGAAATAAAAAGCCACAAAAAAACCCTAGAAGTGTCTGGACTTATCTAGAATATCAATGTGTACACAACAAAGGCTCTTTGTGAGTAAGCCTGATCTGCATTGCCAGTGCTCTTAATTCTGCAAACTTTTCACATCTACTTAATTGTTCTCTGTGTTAAATTATGCTTTTATATTTTTTAAAAAATATAATAAATCAATTATCTGCTTTATCCTTTAAAAGTGATCCATCAAGATGCAAAAATGATGGCTCTTTTATAGCAGTGAAGAATTTGCATACACAAGCCGTAGGACTCCCTGACATGTTGTTCAAAAATTAAATAACATGTATTCATCAGAAAATGGACTACACTTATACAGTAAGAGAATATTCAATCAGCTGAAACAGATGCTTAGAGGAAATCTCTTTCTTGAGGCAACGTTATATTACTGACAGGTGCATAAGAATCTTAACAGTACACACCAAAGATGCAAAATCAAATGCAAAATCTTCTATACTTTTTTTTTTTTTAATGGAGATGAAAACCAATCACTTTTAATGGGAAACCATGACAATTTTTGCAGCTGAAGTCAGTTTTAATTGTTTCAATGTGTGATCCAAAAGTCAGCCTTGAGGAAAGTAGTGCTGGGGAACCACTCAAATCCCATGGAGTAAGGTGTTCCCAATCTCAGGGTGTCTTATACCCAGACAGGGGTTGAGACAGGACCTTGAAAGTAACTATATGGGCAGAATAACTAAAAAGAGAAGAAAAATTCCCTTATCCTTGCTGTTCCATACTGTTCCCCACATGGGAAAAGAGCTGCTGTGCTCCCCACATTCCAGATATGGCCCATTTGTTAAGTGCTGTAGAGGAAAGGCTTAAAGTCTACCTGTATTTCACATGATAAGAATGGATTTCAAAGACAGGAATATCTTCTATTCAGTAGCTTTTGGAGACAGAGAAAAACTTCTGATGACTGAAGTGTGTACTGGGAAAGTGAATTACTCGGGTTTTAACTTAATCCTGAATTTTCTAGCTAAGTGATAAACTACCAGAAGTAATTGAGGCAAGTGTGTTACTGATTTCAGTTGTTGCTTTTAAAAGATGTCTACAGGTCTTCTTCAGGTGTTGGCACTCCCACACAAATGTCACACATTTCCAGGCCACTTTCACAGCTGCACAATTAATCTGGGTGGTACCTATAAGGTAAAACTCTGGACATTAAGAAATATGAATAAATCAGACAGATCAAGCTTCAGAAAGGAACAAGAAATGTCCAGAAAAATAATAATATCAGGCAAAACAGTATTTTCAAACAGGAAAGCATTCTGTCAGAAAATATCTGACCAATTTTACACAGCAACTGCATAAATTAATACCAACGCTTTTGCCAAGGGGCAGGGAAGGGGAGAAAGCTGTTAGTGAAGTTCACTCACTTTCAATTCTTTTTTTTCCTAATTCCCTCCGGAATATCAAAGACTTTTTTTCCAGGGCATGAGGAAAGAAAAAATCACACTTGTGTCTTCTCTGATTGTAAGAACTCTCAGTTGCAGGGAGCTGACTTTACTGTCTGTTTTCAGAGGGCTCCTTTTGCTTCACAGTTGCAAAGTTTGGGTTGGGGGAGGTTAGTGGGCTTTTTTTCTTTTCTTCTTCTTTTTTTTTTTTTTTTCCTTTCACACTGAGTTTTACATTTTAAGAATTTCTTGGGTTGAGTTAAAAATGCCTGCTGGTGCTTTCAGTGCCTCTCAGTGTCTCCAGCAACAATTATCCCAGACCAACTCCATTCCAGAATCTCATAAAAATATGCTTTGAGATACAGAGGCAGTCTCTCCCTCACACAAGGGTTGCAACTGTCATTCTCTGTCAATTATTTTCTGTGGGAAATTAACTTGCTGCAGGAGATGGGGCAAGTCTCATTGAAGTCATCTGTGCTGAATGGTTTCTTGGGGTGGTTTTTTGGTCCTTTTTGGTAACAGATTCAACAGATCAGTGGCCAAGACTGTATTGTCTTGACTTTTTTGCGTGCAATTGGTGAACTTAAAATTGTGCACTGGTACTTAGAGATACATGCATTTCATAAACATGGACTAAGGATGTCGATGCAAATGTCTTTACCATCTGAACAGCTCAAAATGCTTTTCAAGCTCTCATTTAAATGCAGTGCCGCTCTCACCACTATTCTGGCACGGTTTTGCTCAGAGCTGGGTGATGTTCGTACCGAAAGTAAATTATTACACTGACCAAATCCATGGGCCTCATCCTCAGCTGTACTGTAGCTGTTTTGCATCTTGTCAGTAAAAAACAGCCCCAAGGTCACTGTGATTGCAGGAGGACTGTGGCTGCAATACCAAAAATCTGCATGGCCAGAGTAATGATTTTGCCCTGACCAGGACAAGGGATGTGGCTGAAGATCAAGGGCTATTGCTGGAAATGCACATGTCCAGATTTGGATTGCTGGTACTCAGCTGCCAGAACAGATTTTGGAGCAGTTGGCATAAGTTAAAAGCTGGAATAAAAAACCAGAAGGTTGTTTTTCACTTTCTCCGCTAAACTGGGGTATTGCCCACAGTTTTTAACCTCCAGATTATACATTTGAAATCTCCATGCTGAAAAGTATTTACTTATAATGGAAGAAAAAAAGACTCATTCAGTTACAGGAGGTGAGGATTTGGTCTTGCAAGGTGAAATATTTCAAATCCTTCCTTGTCCAAAGGACAGCTGAATACACATGGATGAGTGGCTCTCTTGCGGTACTCTATAAACGCACACATTTAAGCAAACATGCAAGTACTAAAAAAGATGTTCTGCTAGATAAGAACCACAACTTGCCAGCTTCCACCTGCTTTGCTTTACTAAAAAATGAAATTGCATTTTTTGGGGTGGATCAACACCTAACTCAGGGGGGATCTTGAACCATGATCGTGGCTTCTGGTGCTTCAAGAGAGAAACGATAATTGCCAGTCCTCTGGGCTGAACACATGCTTGGGGCTGGCAGCTTGTTCTTTTTGCAAGTGTGTGCCGGTCAGCAGGGCTAGGGATTTAGAGACCTTTTTTATATATTCACTAAGTGATAGAACCAGAGTGTTGTCAGAAAGCTGCAGCAGGATGCACTCAATTGGGCAAAAGCATTGAATCTCTGTTTCTTTTATCCCTATTCAGCACAGTTTTGTGCATGTTGTCTCCAATGCTTTGAATCTGTTAGCCAAAGGAATGCTCCAAGTAGTTCAAAAGCACACAGAAATTCTTTTCTGTTTTTTTTTTTGTTGGTTTTTTTTTTTTCCCTTCATGTTGGTACAGAAATGCTCTGAGCACCCCATTGCTTGGCTGGGGATAGCATCTAAATGTGTGCTCGGGACGTGGCAGCAGCATCCTGCAAAAATTTCTGGTTTGCTCTTTGAAAAATGACACTGACCTTCTGAAAAACAGTCTTCTGACACAGGCTAAAGGAGTAAATTATAGTGCAAAGTTCATGTATCTTATTAGTAGTAGAAACCAAATGATAGAGTTGCAAGGCCAGACTCTCAGCTCACCAGCCCCCGATTCAGCCCAACGTAGAGTTGTGGGGTGTAACTTTCCCTCTGTTGATTCAGGTTGCCATGCAAAATGGGTAACCTCAGCTGCATAGAGCAATTTGAATTTTAGCACTGCTTCTGCCATCAAAAATGATGGCTTTGGGAGCCATGTAACTACCTGACTATATAGGTCACAGCAAATATCCTTCCTGTTAAATTGGCTCAATTCTTCTGTCAAGACACAGTCCTCTTGTACTGTCAACGGCAGCTGTGCACATGCAGCGATGGGAACAAATACCTCTAAGTGGTTCTTACTCTCCTAATCACTAAGCTGCTCCTTTCATGCCTTTTGTCTTTTGCTGACTCTGTTCCTACTGCTTCTTCGCTGACTGTCTCTGCCTTATCTCCCTCCGTGTACTGGTGCCATAACCACTAAATCCTCTCTCAGCCTCCTTGGCATTAACTGCTGTTGTCACCAACTACTTCTTGTCAACATTACTTGATCTCCTTTGTGCTTCACCCTGTCTTGATTCATTCTACCTGAAATTCATCAGTATATACAGGGGCGAAGATATAAGGAGAGAGAATTCTGCCTTTCAATCCTTCTTTATTTAGAAAAAAGTCTCTCCCCCTACATGCACAGCTGAAAAAGGATTGATTTATGTTGCAGCAACTCTACCGATTCCACCTGAAGTTTCTCCAATTTCCAGTGGTGTAACGGAGATTAAAATCCATCTCAGAGTACAGTACCTCACTGCTGTAGAATTGCTTTTGACTGGGTAAGAGATAGGAGGCATATTTCCAGCCTGAAATGCATTTTCATCGTTATCTCATGCACAGGACTCGATGAAAGACTGTTATTGGAGTTCTCTGTAAATCACCTGAATTACTGGTAATCCTTTAGCAGCCCATGAGCAATAAAATGCTGTATGGAATGGGAAGTAATGTTTCTGCAAGGCCTGGGTGTAGTGGAAGCACAAAAACTGGCTGCCAGCTGCGTACCCAGTGTAGCAGTGCAAAAGAATTTCCCTACCTTGCACAAGGGCCGAATTTGGACCCCAACATTTCCAACAGGCAACCCTGCCATGTGGTTATCTCCCTAATGTGCAGCCACAGTCCAGCTCTGGATTACCTTCTTAAAATAGTTCTTTTAGTAGTAAATGTTTTATTTAAGGCTAGGAGTGCATTTGCAAAGTATAATGTAGTGTCCCGATTTGTCTTGCCACATATGCTTCATATATCATGAAATACGTTTTCTTTGCTCTACCACTGACTTATCCGATAACCATGCAAACACATTACTATTTACAGAGCTGGGCAGAGACAATACCACTTTTTTCTCAACCCCTTCACTCAAAGGAGAGATAGAAAGAGCACAATAGGTCTAATCCCTGATTAGACCATTACGATTGATCCATTATCTTCCAGTTTGCACCAGCTAAAGATACAGCCCAAATCTTATGTTTTCTAGAATATTCATTTATACCTCCTTCATCACAGATTCTCCAACATTTCTCTCTTTGAGAGGAAAAAGTTCTAGTTCGGGCAAAGTTGTCCATCTGTTTCATTGCCTTGCCAGGAGTCTCTGCACTCCTCTCTTCTAATTAGTCAATGGCTAAATAGGTCACACCACACTGAGCCTTTACTTTACCTGGAGCCAACATATTTTTTCTCTGTTTCATACCTTTGCTCACCATCGTGACATCAGCTGATCAGAGGTGAAGCAGCCACTTATTCGATTTTTTTTTTCTTCCAAATCAGGAAAAAAACAATATTTAGTCACATTCACATTGCAAAATAAATGTGTGATATCCTTATAAGTGTGAGGATTGGTTTGCAATAAAGACAGCAGGATGCCTCAAGCAATATGGTTATGCAGAAGTAATCACACATCTTAGGTGGCTGCATTCATTTATTCATGGTTTCAGACATGCCAAAGGTATGCAGTCTCCATTAGATAATGTGTTGTCCCAGCTCCTGAGAAGTGCAAGAAGAACTGAACTTCTGGGGAGTGTGATTCCTTGCTGGGAGAGAAATGAGCTGGCAAAGAATCTGGATATTGTATAACTGATCCCAGCATTTATTTTTATGTGAAAGTGAGCAGGAAGGTGAATTCTGGTCCCAAGTCTCACTCTCAGTCCTGAGCTGAAGTTCTTTGTGCCCCAACAGACATGGTGATGGGAATTAACACTAATAATCAACCCAAATAGGGTTGTGTGAGGCCCAGATTCCAGACCCGTGTCTGATTGTGTTGTTTGTGGTATATTTATAAGTCTTTACCTATCAAAAGTAGTGTATTAATGTTCAATTCTCACATTCAGATATTGCTAGCAGAGTTTTCTTTTTATACAGTAAATATTTCAGTGTTAAATAGGCTTACCAAACACCACAGACGCTTCTAAGAGAAGCAGTAGGTACTTTTTTCTGCAGTCTTGACTATCAGTATTTGATGGAGAAATTTAGTTCCTGGATTCATTTTGTTAATCTATGTAATTTCTGTCACTTTATATAATACACGCATATTCTTTGATTGGGTTAAACTACAAAAGCTACAGTTCAGTAAGTCAGAACTTCTTAGTGCTGGAAAGGACAGAATCTTTTACCTTTACTCATAATAGGTGAGAAGCTTCAAACTGTGTCCACTCAGAACTATTATCTTTACTTTTTTTTTGTCTTTACCTAGCGACATTAGGGAGCCAGAGCATCACTTCACTGCATAATGTGCAAATATCTGACCAAGAGGTAGTCGCTGCCACAGAGAGTTCAGACATGAGACTTTGTAGAATGTAGGAGTCGTAGAGAGAATAATCAAACAATGTGATCAGCCTGAAAAGCAGCAGCCTCATTAAACTATCTGCCTAATAATTGCCAAGGTTGGCTACTTTCTCATCGGCAGTACCACAAAGGGTTTCCAAGCAAAATGCGACAGTAAGTAGTGAATTGGCTCTATGAATATATTGTAGGATTTACCTATGGAATTACAGAAAGTGGGATTGGAAAGGAGTTGAGGAGGTACTGTAGTCTAGTCCCCCTTCTTTAGTTAAGGGATTGTGGAGAAGAAAGGAAGAAAACAAGTAGCTAATATTTTTAACAGGCAGTCATGAAGTCTGTAGACTGTACCTGCGTGGGAACACCTCTGTAGGTGTAGCAGACCATCAGGAGGGTTGGGACAGGCTGCAGAGGTCTGTGAAAATGCACAAGTGCTTTGTGCTGGATGCTGTGCAGGAGATTTCCAGTGAAGGAAAGCAAAACAGGGGCAAGATGCCTTATTCCTCTAAGTGATGAACTACAGGAACAGTTATTTGAAAAGGTTATACACATATGAAGAAGAGGTTGTTAGGGGTAAGATGAGGAAATGAGGGTGTGAGATGAGAATGACCCGGACAAGAGATTTGCCCTGCAGACAAGCCCAATCCTAAAGACATTGCATCCCTCAAAATGGCATAGCTTAGATCTGGCAATGCTGTGAGAGCTCAGAGATGAGTCAGAGTCAAGCCCAACATACTCAGCAGAGCAACAGAGAGAGGATCACGCAAGTTCCCCATGGCTGAAGAAACAGAGTGAGTAGATGTTTGATAGGGGAAAGCATAAGAATTCAGTTTTGACTATACTGATTTTAGGTCCACTAGGAATTTTCTGGTGGACAGTGCCATAGATCAAGCTAGGAAATGTTGAAGCTGAGCTGCTGCTGGCTAGGCTGACCTGACCACAAGAGAGAGAGAGGATCAAAGAGTTGAGGGCAAAAGAGACCCCAAAGCCATGCTGCATGCATCCTAGCAGCTTTCTTGAGCTTTTCAGAAGCTTAAGCAAAACTTTGACCAAATTATGCTTATGAAATTAAGTAGAAGACTGAGGTTTAAATACTGGTAAAGCTGATTGCTCAACTATTTGAAAGGGCAGACTGCTAGCTAGTGGAACATTGAACCTAACGTTTCTTCAGCAAGTGGGCCTCCCATCCCCTTAGAAACCCTGCCTGATCTTGTTTGAAAATGCTGCAAAAGTAAATGTACGCAACTACGTGACTTGCATAATTCTGATGCACAGTAAATTCATAAGCCCATAACTTACTGTTTACAAACACATTTGCAGCTCTTTCAATTTGGTAATGTGAGCAAATGAGCAAACAGGCTCAGCATCCACTTACCTGATTTCCCTAGCATATTTAAGACATTTAGTTTATGCCAAAAAGCTGTAGAAGATGAAATGGAAGGAGAAGCTCTTCCTGGTTCTAATTTCTAAATATATTAAGTGCAAACACTTCACTTTTATGAGAAAGTTTAACATTTAACTCTATGAATATGAATCTTTGGTAGTAGTTCAGATGAACATTATCATCTTTCAATCTCATCACTTCTGTCACATCTATTAGATAAGGTCCTTTTCTGTCATTCTTCCATTCAGCTCAGGGTCTGAGATTACGAAATTAACACAGGGCTATAAATTCTCCCTCTTGTCTGATTCTGTCCTCAGTAGATGTATTTTTCTTGTTCAATTCAATTTCTTATTTTGTTGGTGCATTATATTTCAGAAATAGCTTGCTGCTTTTTTGTTGGTTTTTTGTTGTTGTTGTTCTTCAAACAATTACCATGCTACAGCTAAAAAAAGTCATTTACCTTCATGCAAGAAACCTTCTTCCTAAGTGCTAATATGTGATACTGTAATATGCTGCAAATCCTTCATTTCTGTTTAGGTTTGGAGTGTGCCTATTAGCTTCTAGGGAATAAATCATGACTGCCTGATGACTGAAATGACCTTCAGTCTCTATAGTAATTCAAAATGAAGACGAGTTGACTCTTATTAAAAACCTGTAATTTTGTTAAGCATTTGAGTTACTTATTTTCTTTGTTGATACTGTGTATAATTTCAAACCCTTTTCTGCAGCTAATTATCAAGCTATATTTAGTTTTGAGTCTGAGTGATAGTGCCACGCATATTTAGAAATCATAGTTGCAATAGCAAAGTGTGCTCTCATCAAAGGACCAAGAATTTTCTGGGAATTGAATTTCACCTTGGATCATTCCAGGTTAGCCACATTATCTGTTTTACTAACTTTAGCTTAAAGCCTCTTTCTCCAGAGTTTTGTATGTGGTATTTCTCAAAACTCTCTATGTAGGATTATCTAATATCATTGCTTACGGTATTTAACCTCTTACTGCTATCCAGACAACATGTAGATTTACTATACTACTGATGTTCATTTCCTATCATCAATGACCATTTAGGCTAGTTTAAGCACCTTAGGCAATAAGGCGCCTGAAATACCCACACTGCAGAAATTTTATGGTTTGAGAGCCAAGATTTTTTATAACTCTTAAGTGCACTTTCACTTTTTTTATTGCACCAAGTATGAAGTTAAATTTACCAAGTAGAATAAATCTCTCCCACCTGTGCACACCATTGAAAAGAAATCATTAAAGGGGCATCATCATATCATACATTAAAAGTGGTGAAAGGATGAATAAAGATTGAAGTAAAATGTTCACAGGTGGGTGCTTGGATTTTAGTATCCAGGACAAGATGTATCTCTTCAAATTTCAGACATCTGTGGTGTTGACACTCATCCTACACTCCTTTTAGAGGCACAGAGAGAAATGTGCCCTTGTAGGGGAAGATTTCTGTGACCATCCTAAGATACCTACTTAAGGATGAGATAATTCATTCTCTATCATGCCTCTTCTCTCCATTGACTGAAGGCAAAGTGGGTAACCAAGTCAAACAGAAACATCCACATTTTATATGTAAAGTTGGGCAAGACAAATTCCACAATTACAGCTGTATTTAAAAGTACAATGTTGAGCCCAACTCAAATGAGTCCCGTCTTGCCCTTCCAGGTTTATGTGATCAAAATCTTTAAAATGCCTGTTTTTGAGAAGGTCTGAGTGATCTTGGTTCCCATCAAAATAAACACAGGGACCTACAGTCTCCTTGAAAACAGTATCTTGGCTCTTGAAATCAATCTAGTTCTACCACCACTCAGGCCAGTTTTTAAATATGGTTTTAGCAGAAAAATTTTCCTGAGTCCAAGCTTTAAGTAGTTACTTCTGTATGCTTTCCTAAATCTATATTTCCAGGCACCAGCCTTAAAATGTCCCCACTTTCAAAATCTCTGTTGGCATTAGTCAGAAACCTTTGTTAACACTGCTTTTGGTTATGATAATTATGATTCTTTTTCTAACTTTTTTGTTACTTTTCTCATTTTTCTGTGTTCAATGGCATAAATAAGCCTCAAGGCTTCCTGAATTACTAGGCTTGTGGGCTGTTTTGGGATACTAATACTGCAAAGAATGTTTAAAGTAACAAGAAAATCATGAAACCAGATGTAAGCATAATAAATTTGCAAAATCTTTTTTTTTTTTTTCTTTCAGGATCTATTTTGGTGACCTACCTACTTGGCAAAGTTCTTGTAATAGTTAAGTCATTTTATCCTCAGAGGCATTTTTAATTTAACTACAAGTCCATACTTTTTGGCAAAAATGAGCCTGTGAAATTAACACTATTTTGGATAGCAGCAAAAAACCTGGAATCATCATCTAAAGGCATTTGCAAGCGTTCCAGGAACATCATTACATATGTATTTTTAGTCTTCCTACTGGCAGCAAGAGCAGTGTAAGATAAATTTGCATTTCAAGGCTGGAACCAACTGCATTTCGCATGGATCTGATAAAAACATCAGAAGAACAACGAGATACTTTGGCACACACATACATTTCCTAAAATCACAGAAAAATGAGAATTTCAAGGATGCATTTCTACACCTCCCACTTCAAAGTCTTGCTACTTAATATCCCCTGAATAAGCTGCAAATATCTCTGACCTCTTAGTAAAACTCATTCATTTCTATGTTTTTTTTCCATGTAAATCCCACAAAAGGACTGTCACAGTAAGTTTACAGATACTGCACAGATACTCAGTAAGAGTACAGGTACCTGTAAATTCATCAAACACAGATTTTCACAATGATAACAAATGGGACATTTTAGTGGAAATCTGTTTGCATTGGAGCCCAACAATATCTGTTTTTCAAAACTTATCACAGCATCTGATCTATTAGTGGCTCCCTACACTAAAAGCCGATGAAGAAGACACAACATAGCTTGCAGACTCAGCTCCTGAGGTTGTTTCACAGCAGGCTTAAGGAGGACTAATGGAAAAGTTTTCTGTGCGAAGTAGAGGGTGCAGGGGGCTTTAGATCAAAAGGCACCACTTAAATCTTTCAACACTGCTCTCTGGAAATAAAGATAAAAACTGGGTTATTTGCATAAGGTGCTCCACAGCTCAGAAAACTTTGTTTGCTTTTTATTACACTTTCTGATTTTGAAGAATCTTGACCAATGTGTGATGGTGTAAGCCATTTTCCAAACTACTCCACATTTGTACAGAAGAGATGTGTAGAGCCACATAGTTTTGTTTGATCCCAAATAAGTGACACTGGATTGCAAGTACACGCTCTTCAATCTTGAAACAGCATATGCTCTTGTAGTATTGCAAACTCAAAAGAAGTATCAGAAACACAACATCCTTATTTCTCAGAGAAAAGGTCAGATAAAATAAAAAGCTTATCTGAATATAAAGCAAATAGTTACAACTACTGGAGAGTATGACTCTTGCAGTTACGAAGGAGTTAGCAAGCTTAGTTTGACACATGATCTTTCCAATAAACAAAAATATATTGGCAAAATTTCATAATCTAGCTGCTCTGCAACTTTTTCAAGTTCTCATGTGTCAAATTTGGGCTTCAGCCCTGGCTTTCCCCCAGAAAACCTACTAATCCACCGCCTCTGCAGTCAGTCAGGCTTGACTCTCCATCTCTCACTGTGCCCCTCTGGCTTGCTTTGAAGCCAGGCAGGGGACAAGAGAAAAGCTGTCCTCATCAGTGGTGTATTCCTGGCTCCCTGTCCATCCAATACTGGAAATGCTCACTAAATCTTTTTTTCCAATATCCCAGACTCGGTGGTATTCTGGGATCAGTCTTCTTAAAAGCTACTCCAGAATGAAAACTGAACTACAGCTTAGAGCAAATTATATTTCTCTAGGGACAAGTAGGACTCTTTTATCCTCATTTCTTTCAATCTAATAACCTATCTATCTGTTTCTCTTTTGAACATCTTGCTTGTTTCAACCAGAAAAGTCTCCAAGCTGTCAAGCTCCACCAGGCTTTTAGAAAGAAAGAAGAAAGAGGGAAGGTTTTGCTAGCATGTTAATCTCATCACTTGAAGAAATACCTATTAACTAATCACTATGTGTGTCCTGACCAGGACAGATGTGAATCAGGAGTACACAAGTGACTTTCTTGATCCAGGAGGTAGGACAGGTGGCAATGACACAAGGAAGAGGAGTGATTAAGGATACAGATCTGTAGGAATCCCAGGTTTGTTACCTCTGCTAAATGACTTCTTTAAGCATATTAACTATTGATAACCACAATATCGTGTAGAAATACATTCCAAAGTCTAATTATGATTTTAGTGGGGAAAAAAAAAAAAAATTGCTTTCCATTTTAAAATTTGTTGCCTTTCTGTTTCAGGAAATACTGTTTGTTTTAACATTTTAAGAAAGTACTAACCAGAGTTCTCCAAACACTTCATCTGTATAGTTTATTTGTTTAAATGCATTTCCCGTGGTCTGGCTATTTTTTTCCTCTCTAATGATCTCACTTTTTAACAGTTCTTGCTACAAGTTGCAGAATCATTTTCATTTCTGCTGTGTCCACTTTTGAGTTTAAGTGCCTGGAACTGCACATGACATTCAAAGTGAAACCGTATTTTGAATTATACAGGTTTGTATCATTTTCTTTACTATTTTCCATTATGTTCTTCATGCACCCTAGCAATTTTGTTCAATTGACCTTGCCTCCACAAAAAGTATTCTTATTAAGTTATTTATAATGATTCACAGATCTTCTACTACAGCTGAAACAGTTAATGTAGAATTTGCATAGCCAGCTGTATAAAATAAGCATATGAATATTTCAAGATACTGTCCATTATTTTTGCATCTCAACACTGAATTTTCTCTGCTTTTCATACAACTTGGAAGGCTCCTTCTGCCTAGATTTCTCCTACCTTGGAAACCACAGCAGTTACCTGCAAATTCTCCTCTTTTCCTGCTCAGCATCTCTTGTAGATTTTTAAAACTTTACTTAACACCACCATCTTTGGAGCTGCACCTTCCAGCTTCCTCACTGATAGCTTTTTGCCATGAGAAAAATTAAGCTCCTTAATGAAGTTCTAAAGAGTTTCAGCAAATTGCCAGCTTTATGCCAACACTTCTACTTGCAGCAGTATACCTGGAAGCAGGAATACATTTGTAGACCAGGATAGATACAGTGATATTCTGTGACTGCTTTGCATTGCTCTGGTGATACAAGGCAGATGTAGACCCAGCTCAGCTGACTGGCTAGCCCAAGTCAGAGTAGGAGAACAATGAGATTGCTGCAGAGCCCAGAATAGACCAGCACTGAGCTATTTTCATAGAATTGTATATTCATAGAATGGTTTAGGTTGGAAGGGACCTTAAAGATCATCTAGTTCCAACTCCCCTGCCATGGCCAGGGACACCTTCCACTACACCATGTTGCTTAAAGCCCCATCCAACCTGGCCTTGAACACTTCCAGGGATAGGGCATCCACAACTTTTCTGGGTAACCTGTTCCAGTGTCTTACCACCCTCATAGAGATAATTTTCTCCCTTATATCTAATCTAAATCTCCCCTCTTCCAGTTTGACGCCATTTCCCCTTGTCCCATCACTACACACTCTTGTAAAAAGTCCCTCTCCAGCTTTCTTGTAGGCCCCCTTCAGACACTGGAAGGCCACTATAAGGTCTCCCTGGAGCCTTCAGGAGAGGTGACACCCCAACTCTGTCAGCCTGTCTTCATAGGAGAGGTGCTCCAATCCTCTGATCAACTTTGTAGCCCTCCCTTGGACCTGCTCCAGCAGGTCCACATACCGGAGTATATTTTCAGAGTATATAGTATATTTAGGTATTTATCTTCTAATGTAAACTGAGGCCATGCTCCTTAACCAGACTCACCAGTATCCCACCAACAAACTAGCACCTATAATAATGCAATGTTCATCTTAACTTCCAGGCAGAAATATAATGTCTTTATTCTCACCCTCCCCTCCAAACTCTCTCGATGTTTAGAACAGAGGCGTCTGCTGAAGTGATGCAAGGGCTGAATAGAGTTGTGTTCACAGTTCGCACAGAGGAAATTATATTAGTTGCATGCAGATGAGCTGCCTGTGCCAGCAACTGCTCAGCTTTCCAACATCTGACAACGACAGACCAAAACCGTAACACTGTCACAAGGTGACCCAGAGTTTGATTTTTTTCCAGTATCAAAGCCCACAGTTGTTTTTTTTTCTCTTAAAGTTACTATCCAGGATAGTCAAAAAGCCTGAAGAATGCATTGGTTGTTAGTCTATGTAAAACAATGTTAAATTTAGCTACAACTCTGTTTGTATTTTGGGGGTATGTACTTAACTTAATGAGGAATGTGATCAGTACTAATGGGGAAAGCACTCTGTTTTTATATGTGTATGCAAATGTAAGTAATTAGCATGTGTAAATGAGGAGTAGGTGTCCAGGGGAAGGTTGCTGTTTGCTTTCTATCACTTGTGCATGTTAATTATCAAAATAAGATTTGAGAATGGACCTATATTTTTTCATTCCAAGGTTAATAATACAATTCAGTGAGCTTTAAAAAGGCCAGGCTTGGATTACAGCTTTAGCAAGCTTCCTGAAATGTTATACAAACTCATAAGCTTTCCTAATGAACCTTTAAATTCTTCACTCAGTGAGAAAATGTTCTTTTTCAAGATGTGGTCAGCTGATCTGGACATGTGTATATCTGATATGACAATATTACCAAATCCATGTTTAAATTTAAAGTTCAAATAAAATTAGCCCCAGTTTTCAAACAAATAACTTAATTTTAGGCAACTTATTCATATTTATATACCTGATATTAACTGCTCACAAGTCCATAATTCATGAGTGAGGGGTTTGTAGAGCATTTCTAGAAAAACAGTCTCCATGTGTGTCATTGTTCTTGAAATCAAGGACATTTCCTTAAATTCTTGTATACAATTGCCTAACTGGATGCTCCCAAATTAGAAAATCTTGCTCATGTAAAGTTGTTTTACCTGTCAACGGTGTTTGCCTCCTATGAATTGTCTTTGATTACATGAGTTGTGAGCACACATATCCTATAAAGAAATTGAAACTATTAAACATACTTCAGCTTAGAGCTTGCAGCCTGCTATCCACACTAGAGATGTAAGGTAAGTGTTTGTCACAAAGAGACTGTATTTCAAACATTGCGGGAATATGTAAGGAAAACCCCATAAAAGATTATTAATTTCTTTCTAAACTCCCCTTTTTTTTCTTTTTTTTTTTTTTAATCTATTTTTTTTTCTCTATTAGGCATTAACTTTTAGAATTATGACTGAATTCTGGTCAGAGCTTATGATTTCAATAAAACTACTGTGACTGGCAAATAAGCAATCAAGTTAAAAAAGAGCTGAGTATGGATAAAGAAACATTCATAAATGTCTGTCAGGCCTGCTGTGAGGAATTGTTCCAAACCAGATCCTCAAATGTCTCCTAAAGTTATTAGTACAAATACAACCTTATGATCTTCTGACATGACAAGCCCATCTCTGAGTGGCAGCCTCTCATTTCGCACCTCAGCATGTTAAAGTTCCTTACATGAAAGGAAAGTAACACATCCTTGTACCTACCAGAAGAAAGAAAGCAGCGATGGAGTCAGATTTGCTGTGGCTGAGTGGATTGGGGAGTCTAGTCTGATTCATACTAGGTTAAGTGACCTCTCTATACAGTTGTCCTGGACATCCTTATTCACTGAAAACTTTGAAACCTTAAGATACATATTTTCCTTTATCCAAAGCAAGGATTGGACACACATTTGCATCTTGCTGTTTCCTAAGCAAACACTTTGCCTGTTGGCTGGAACCCCAGGATTAGTGAAAGGCTTAGAAATAAGAAAGGCACTTGCAGAGTCAAACACCCTCTGGGAGGCATAAACAGGCCTTTCTGCTCCACCAAACACTGTGTCCAGTTACGGACACCATAACTGAAGAAAAATATGGTCCAGCTGGAGGGAATCCAGAAAGGAGAACTGAGAGTGATCAAGTTGTTGACTGAATTGTTAAGCTGAAGGAAGAGGAGGCTGAGACCAAGAGTGATCATAGGACTCCAGGATTTAGGGATACTATGAAACTGCCACTGCAGGATAGTTTTTTAGAACAAGGTAGATCAAAACTGTTAGAAATGATACAGAAACAGTTGTCCTGGTCTGGGGAAAGCAGGAGGGACAAGCCCCCCTGTTTAGAGCCCTTCCAGAAATCACTTGTTTTATATATTCATGTGGCACCCTATGGTCAGGTAAGCATCTATCATATATGATTGTCAAGGAGAGAATGAGGGAATTGGTTTTGCTCAGTTTTCAGAATAAAAGTCTTAGTGCAGGTATTAATGTTGTCCACAACTACATAGTGGGAGGATTTAAGTAAGACAGAGCTAGATGTTTCTTAAGGGTGCACAGTCCAAGGACAAAAGGCAACAGACACAAGTTGCCATTCCATGAAGTAGAAGGAAACGTTGGCACAGGGGCCCAGAGAGGTGGAGTAATTTTCTTGTAGATACTCAAAATTCAACTGAGCAAGGCCCTGAGCAGCCTGATCTAATTTGGCCAGTTCCTGACAAGATGCCATCAGCCTCATGAGATACTATGGGATTGAAAGAATACCCTGTTAGAGAGTAAACACTGAATTACAAGAGGAATTTGGCACTGCAACCATCAGCACTGGCTACTGTTTAAATTCAGATAACAGTCTCTAGGACTAAATATCACATAACACAGCAAAGCACTTATGCAACTATGTGAGCTCTGGGGGAGAACTAACATCCTGATTGAGAGTCATGACATTAACGTGACTAGCCAAGAAGAATTATCAAAAGGAGTTGTTTTGTCTGCGCTTTAACCTGACTTTTGCGTGGCTGAGAATGTGACTCCAAGGGCTGCAGAGACAGAGCTGTGCATTATTACAATTTGGACCTAAAGAGCAGGAAACCATTTCAGTTGCTTGTCACTATTTTCTCTATCAACTGATTACATGCTTTTCCTTAGATAGTTATTGGGTTAAAGAAACAGAAAGGAAAAGCAGAAGGATCTTAAAGGAATCAAACCTGTTTTCCTTACCCCTACCTAAATGTCCTAGCCAGCAGGCTACAAAGTCACAGCTCCTGTCCATGGGAATCAAGCAAGCCCTGCTGGCTGCGAGGGGGCTCTGGTTGAGTACGTTTATCACTAAGGTCATCTATGCAAAAAGTGCACATCAGCAGCCTTCAAATGACAGCAATGTTTAGATCAATATCCCAGGAGACAACTAACATAATTTTAACTTCCACCTCAGTCCAAGGAAATAAAAAGCTGTGTCTTTCCACAGCTAGGCTTTAAGCACCAGTTTATAGCATATCTTGCAAGGAAGCAAGCTCCCCCTTCTTCTTGGTGCTAATGCCACGAGGACGAAGTGACACCCTTTAATCTGAAGAATTACGTTTTTGCATACTGCTTAGGACAGGTGGAAGAAGGGAAGAAGATGCATTTGTCTGAATTACATGACTCAGGTGAAGCAGACATATATCCTTGAGGCCAAACAGGAACACACGGTATTTAAAAACTGTGGGTCATTCTTTCTGTCTCAATATTAAAAGTAAGTTAATGCACTGCATTGCACCAATCTGCCTCAAAGGTAACAAATGTTTTCCAGGAGCTCAGGTCTTGTGTGACATTTCTGTGCCCCTCAAATCCAGCTTAGTCAGTAAAAGAATAAGATAAGTTAGCTCTGTAAAACAGGAGCTTAGCTTAACTGTCATCCTTAACAATTTAGGCACACAGCCTTTGGTATACGGTTTGTGCATTGTACCTGTGCAGAAAGACCCTTGAGAGGTGACCCAAACTGTCTGCAAAACAGGAATGACATCCCAGGTAAGTGATTTTCAGGCAAAGGCACTTTAGCTAAGCTTCTTCACAAGTGCCAAATTGTTTTCCCCTTAAAGTGAGTGGACTTTCACTGTTACCTTCAACAGAATAAGGATTCAGGCAAAAAAAAAAAAAGCATCCCAGGCTTTTTTAATTTAAAAATGCAGCAGGGCTCAAGTCAGCAGAAGGATGGCCTTGATAGAATGTATTACATAGGTTAAAAATGTGCTCGCCTAACTAAACTGTCCTTTAAAGCCATTAATATGCTAAAACCATGTTGCAGAGCCACATGAACAAATTTACATTTTTCTTAATGGATCTAAAGGATGTTACAGTTGGTGACGTGGTCAGGGAGGGTAACTCTGGCCGTGTGACGCTCAAGTCACTTTACTTGTGCAATAACATGGGTTAGGTAAATCACACTCAGGATTATTTAAGATAAACTGTCTTTACCTCAAAATAGAAGTGATACTAAAATCAGTCCATGTTCACCTACTCTATCTAATGGAGTAGGTGGGGATTTTTCAATGAACGTTAATTCTATTGGTTTTAATTTTCCAAATGTATCTTGATTTTGGTCAAGTCAGTAGTTTATGAATTAAGCCAGACCTATTGTAGCCTAAGTTCATATAACTCAGTGTATAAAACTAGTGAATGTTATCTAGAAACGGAAAGTATGGTATTGGATATTGGAAGACCTCTGTGGCAAAAAATGGCCGACTCACATACAGTAGGCCCATCCAAACGTACATAATCTGTGTGGTGACTGATGCTTTCCAAAGTCATCAGAATTCTTGCATACGCCCATGTGTTCAGCATGGAGGTATAGGCGTTCCAGCGTGCTGCCATATACCCACAAATCTTAACTATGAAGCCATTCTAAATGTGTGACCATGCACATATTCTCTACTTTTATCTAAAATTTCCCCCAGGGAAATGCTTAGCAGCCTGAAAAATAATTTCTAGGACTGGTAAATGTTCAAAAATTCCAGCTAAATTTTAAAAGGCTTCTCATGTTGACCAATCTTCTAGGAATGTTTCGAGGACGCATACAAGGAAATATAGTTATAAAGTAGTCCTACAAGTAAATTCTTAGGGCTTTTATCATCTCATTCATAAATCAGTCAAGCTTGGAATCCAATTAGAATTCTTGCTGCCATTCTTTCTCTTGGAAGGCTCTGACACGCAACAACAGTCTTCTTGCAGTTAGAAACTTCATTCTGATTTCCATCCTGAATTTATTTAGGGTTGAATAATTAACTGTGATTTTCAGTCCATGATCTGCAGGCACTGGGTCATCTACAGAGAGCTTCTAGAGGCCTCAGCCAGCACAGACTCAATAGATATGTATTAACTTTGTGGGATTCACAACTTGATTGGGAAAACTTTAGGTGCCAATAATATAAAGAATGAAAATTGTTAATTCCTGTCAGGCATTAACTTGTGTTACAGCTCACTGTTTCCACACCCCACTGTTTAACTATGAAGTAGTAAAGCGCTATGCAATCATTTCGGGACTATGAAGCTATTTTAGTTTCCTGTTATATCACACACGCTTCACTCACCCAGTTGTACTCTTAGTCATTCCCAGCACTTGCAGAATATTTTTGAGGTGGCAACCCTTTACACCATGTAGAGAGAGTGGTTTATCCTGACTAGGTGTGATCAATAGTGCTGCTAACTGTTTGATAACATCACTTACTGCAGTGTCTGAGTTTTCCTTGGGGAACACTCTCACACAAATACTACTTGGGCTCAGCACTTAAATCCTTGTGAATATGGTTTATAAAGCACAAGCTGCAGGTACTGTAGCAGAACGCAATGAAGCATTTCAGGTCATATTGGTATTTGACTGCATCTTTTAATAATTATTGGTTGGGTGCACAGCAACTATTAAACACAGTACAGCCAGATATTCTTTTTCTCCTCTGCAATAACAAAAGGCCATAAAATGCTCATGTCTGGCAATTCATTACTTTGACTTTGCTATGGTTTAGGGCAAAAAAGCACGGTGCTATTTAGAACCAAAGCAAAAAGACTTAAACTGGTATTGTCAACACCATGTAAAATCTCTTCACTATGATCTGACTAAATGCAACCAGCATAATACCCTACAATGTCTACCTAAAACTCTCACAGAGAGGTTTAGAAATGCTGATGTGTTGAAGAGCTGGCTTTTTTCAAAACCAACATGAGTTTGTGCTCTTAAATAAGAAATTAAGTCCATGGCAACAAGCTTGTACAAGTGTTCATCTTTAGGAATATGTTTCATAGAATTGGTCCAAACCAATTTTCAACTAATGAGAATTTCTGATGAAACATAGGTTTCTTAAGTTTTATATATACTGTATGGATATCTAACAGAAAAAAAAAGAAGGCCTGAAGTAAAATACAATTTCTCAGAATAAAGCATTTCAGATGGATTAAACAGCTCCTTTTTTGTTTTAGGATTGTATTCAACTGCTGATTTTGATTACGGTGACCAGTTTCAAAATAGAATGCATTTGTAGTGGACATCTTAAAGGAGTTGTGATGCCTATTTCTCCTCAAAGAGAAATAAAATTAAAAAAAAAAAAAACCCAACTTTCAAACCTTAACAGGAAATTGATATTTTTAAAGACAATTTTTCATTTTAAGAAAAAACAGAATCTTCAGAATGAAAATTCACTATCTCCGAAGATTAAATTCATAAACCTGACCACTCTTAGACCATTAAGTTAAACAGGTGATAACTTTTCACTGATTATGTACTGTATTGATATAGTATGTCTACTTTAGCCGTCTCAAGCATGATAGATTATAGAGGGGCATTTTAACAGTCAGACCTCCTGACTCACAGCAGGGATTGTGGTGTTCCTTTATTTGACTCCACACTTTATCCAAATCTTCAGAAAATGTTGTTATATATCATAACTATTAAAAAAGATTTAAAGGAATAAATGGGCAGTGTTTAGAAAGATAAACATTTTCTACTACAAATCCAAAGCTTGGCCCTTACCTCAAGAAGTTTCTAGAACAGATAAATTTGATATTTTTTTATTTATTTTCTGAGCATTCATGTTATTGCAAGGTTTTTTCTTCAGGCTTTTCTTCAGTTACTATGAGAACAGCAGTTCCTTTCCAGCTAAAAGCAGAGATTTTTCAAAAGCTTCATTACTTTACACAATTTGATGCTCTAAGAAAAAACAGTCCCCTGATGTCATAAATCATGTGATGGGACTCAAGAAATAACTTATAACCTGGTCTCAGTAAGGTTTTTGCTTCAAAAAAGAAATTCTTGAGGAACATATGCTATGGGACAAGAATGTCTTTTAACACATTGTGAAAACCAGGCAAACTGCCACAATTAATTCTTTTTACCTGTCATCTTTTCAGCTTTGGGTTGACTAAAGTTAATGTGCACATCATAGAGCAATAATAAGCTGTGTAATCATAGCTACCATGCTTACAGAACTCGCAAAACTTCTGAGCTTCTCCTTTTATAGGGACTTTCTTTTTCCTGATATGCCTTTGAAAAGCTAGTCATGTATGTTTGACTAAGCCAAGCAGCTGCAACCCTGTAAAAAAAAGACTCATGATAAGTTCTATGTCTTGCTATTTTAGCTGGTGATTTCAAGTGTATTTTTGCCATTTCTGGCTAATTTTTAGCAGCTATTTTTGGAAACAATTTGAGTTTAAGGTAGGGTTTATCTCTGCTATCTCCAACTTCCTGAACGTTAGAGGTCTAGTTGAAATTTAGCTTAGTCACTCTGCAGAGAAAGAAAGCACCTCCAATAGCCTCACAAAGTAGAGTCTGTAAGGATTCACTGACTTCATGATTTCATTGACTATTGAAGGAATCTAGACGGAGCACCCCATTTCTAGCTGTTCAGCAACAGGCAGGATGAATCTCATCCTTACATTTCTTTTTCTTAAGCGCAAGATGAGATTCCCCCATAATGACATGACTTTTGGAGATGTGGCATTAAGAACGATAACATCTCAAGAGCTGGCAAAACCAATTTAGTACCTTGTCATACCTGATAAATAAACTGGTTATGCTTTTCAGGAGCAATAATCGGTTATGAAATGTGTGACCTTGGGTCCCATTCCTCTTCCAAAGTCTACGTAAATGTATATATTGCTTTACTTTGTTACAGGAATACACCAGCTGTTCACAGATTTTGCAGATTTTGGTGTGGATGTAGAAACTGCCTGCAAAGATGCAGAATGAGGACTAAGTGCATGAATAACTGGATGCATCCAATTACAATTATTGCTCAAAATCAACCCCCTCCCATTGCTATAGTCTCTCCAAGCTGAACATTCATTGGTAGATTTATGTGTGTTTTTAAACTCTTCGGAACAGACTTCCCTTCCCACAGGCTATAAACCTTAATTAATCAAACACATTTTTCCAGTGCTGGAATTTATATACACAAAAATAAAATATGAAAAGAGCCTAAACCCAGCTGTATAGAACCAGATACAAATTCATCTAGGCTAATTCCCTGTCTCTGATACTGGCCAGTGGCAGATCCTTGGGGAATGTGTATAACTAAGAAGATATTTATAGTGAAATCTTTCCCCTGGCAAATGCTTCAGTTGTATAAGGACTCACCGCTGCAGGTAATAGCTCCTAGTTGATATATACTCATTGAAAAAGTCTAGTCAGTTTTTGAGCACATTCATTCAAATTTCCACAACTTTCTGGGGCAATCCAATTATGCTCCATATGAAAAAGTAGTTCACTTTTTTTGTTTTGGACCGCTTGCCTGATAATTGAATTGTGTGTCCCCTATTCTGTGTATTTCAAGAAAGGAAGAATAATGATTCCCTGCTCCCTTTTTCAATGATGTCATTCGTTGTTTTCTACGTCTCTGATCATGTCCATCCCAGTTTTTGCCAAGCTAAAGAGACTATTTTATAGGGTTCTTCCTTATTGCAGTTGTTGCACACCTCCAGCCATCTTTGCCAACCTTGTGTGGTTTTTTACCCCACCTTCTGAGGGAAATTACCCATTCTGAGGTAACAGGATACACTACAGGTGAGGATTTGAAGACAGTTGTGGTGGTGGTTTGGATCTCCATTCCCATCCTAACGACCCCTAAGATCCCTTCTGCCTCTAAACACTCTAAGATCCCTGCTCTGAATGGCAATAATCTAGAGCCTTTCACTGAGAATGGATATTTATGGTTGCATCTTTCCACTTTCATTACTTTGTGTTTAGCAATGCTTAATTTCATCTGCCATTCCCTCATTCAGCCACCCATATCATAATTTAAATAAAAAATTATCCAAAAAACTGACATTTGGTTCTTACACTGCTTCTTCCAGTGTCCACTGAAGTCAGCAGAGAGAATTAGACGGGCTTTCAGTTCGACTCAGACGGTATTAGGTTGCCATAGATTTTGCATTTTCAAAGTGGAAAACCACTTCTGAAATAGAAATGTTTCCCAACTGTGTTCAGCAGCTGAGCTGCACATTCTGGAGATTAGAAAGAGGCTGTCTTACCCACAGAAAGACTGGATGGCAACACCACAAAAAAAGAAAGTGGTACCACAACACAGTTATTCAGATGCATTTTAATTCAAATTGGATGGGACTGCGGGGGAGGAAATGCTGAAAGCCACAGAAATAGATTTTTTCCTCTCTTGCTTCAGTGTAATTTAAAACATCAAACCATTTTTAATGAGTTTTAGTGAAACCAAGTCTTGGCTGTGACCTCGTATGCCAAAATTTAGCCTGGAGAATATTTTCAAAGCTGATTTATAAATCCTATAAAACGGGGAGGTTGGTGGTGGAAACAGTGAACTGCAGACACCAATAGGATATAGTGTTACAGCCTTATTTTTAACTTTTAATCTGCAGAGAGGCTCTGTAAGGTGTATTTACCTTGTATTCCAGTGCTGAAACTTTGCATGAAATTTGTCCTTATAAACCTGACTTTGATATTTTGCGTTTTGTTAGACTCAAGGAGTCTACAGAAGGAAGCATGTACCACCAAGCTCTTATCTTCACCAGAGGCACCACATTTACAGTAATAAATAGCAAACAGGCCACTAAACTGCTTGTGTGGAAGGACAGTTTCTGGTCTTCTGTTGAACAAGCGGTTTCTGCACCCATTTCTCTCTCTTGTATAAGACTGAATAAGGTCTTCAAGGTACAGATGTTCTTACTGTCAATATGGACAGGGCTCGCCCCTGTGAACACTGTGTAGGATCTCTAGGAGATAACTGTCATGCAAATAATTAATAACGACTAAGTTGCATTGGTTCTTTTTTCCTTGAGCATTAGTAATAATAAAAGTCTGCAATTATCAGGTCCACTGTGCAGTTGCCTTATTGATTTCAACAGTTCACACAATGCTTGGGATCTTTTACGTCAAAATGTAATTTGAGTTAAAGGTAAGGTCCATTATCTCATAACCTCTGGCATTCTGCCTTGTAGAGGTTAAGGGCACAGGTACATCATATGACACCACCAGTGGATTACCCATCTGATCTATTCACTGTTCTGCACCCTTCCCCACCAGCTTTCCCAGCACCTTCACAGCCCTTCAGCTGTGTGGTCTCCGCTGTGTTACCTACCTGCATGTGCTTATTTTCTCATCAAAGTAGGTTTCCCGTTTTACCATAGTCTTTGTTCCTGAATTTATCCGCTCTTGCATATCATACTAGTCTCCAGAGCTTATCATTCTTCAGGAAATTTCATCCATTGCCTTCTCAACACATACATTTCCTCTCCTAAGCCATTGCTTTATGTAATTATTTCTCCATCCAAACCTACAGACATCTATAGAATTTACATGAACTCAGGCAAAAGGAAGTATTTATGACAAGCCAAGAAATAAAGTTAGGAAAAAAAGCTGTATAGATGAAGGAATTTTGGTGGGATTCACTTGCCTTCTAAATTTTGACTTTCGGTAGTGTTGGTGTCCACATCTGAGTTGGTCATTTAAATGGCTCTCATAGGATTTCACAGTAGAGACCACCTCAGTACATGTTTTAGGTACCTGCCTGTGGTGAAATAAATTGTATGTAGGAGCAATTCTTTCTCTCCTTTGACTGTAAAGGGATGCTCAACAGATAGCTCAGATGTAAACAACCTGCCTTGTAAATGCCTGAAGTCAGATGAGCTGTCTCTGTCCTTTACTTCCTTTCCCCACATACAGTGCATGAGCAGAAGGAAATGATGGCATGACTTCATCCTGCACTGACCTTGAAGAAGGCACATTTCTTGACTAATAACTGAAGTCTTAACTAATTAGTTAATAACAAGATGCATTTATCAACTTTCTTTGTAAGAATTTCACTGACTTCAAGCAAATGCTGTATGCACAAACCTCCTGGCAAATCACAGACTTTAGCCCTTCAAATCCAGTTTAAAGCAACAACCATCGTGATTACACTGAGCAAGAGAGAAAAGTTCAGCAACTCTGATGACACACAGCACTCTAGGGAATGATAAGAAAAAGATGTTTTTATTCTGCACAGGGTAGGACCAGTGGAAGTTGCTCCAGCTCCTAAAAAAACCCTTATAAATTGCTTAACATATTGGTGATGAAGGTGGTGGTGGTGGCAGGGCTATTTTATGAATCTATTGTTTTATTTGTGTACTTTCTACTTTAGTACTTCATTTCCAAAATAAGTGGATGGGAGCCTGGAGACGTGGTGAATATTTCTAGCTCAATTATTGACTTGCTGCAGTAAATGAAGAGGTCTCTTAACCTCCCTGTATCTCAAATATCCCATTTGTGAAACGGGGCCTGTCCTTTTACCTCTATAATGCACTTTGGGACTTCAGGGACTATTATCACTCTATTCAGTGCAAAGCCAACAGCTCAAAACAAACAGTCCTGATGCTGGTGGTCACAATGCAAACTGCAAGGATCATGCCTACCTAGAGATCAGCTATAGATTGTGAAAAAAATCTAGGTTATTTAAACATATTCTCTACTTTTCCTGTCCACCCAAGAAGAAAAAGAGATGGAGAGGAAAAAAACCACACTTCAAAGGGCCAGTCCCCTTGCCCAGAGCACTGAGATCTTAAAGTGTGCTGTATAACATGGCTACAGTTCCCAAGCTATAGAGAGATCAAAACTGCAGCTTCTCCAGCTCTTCTTTACAATAAAGCTAATCACATTAGCCACTTCACAAGAATAAATCTTTCCTTTCCATTTCATTTTGATTTTCCCTTTTCATTTTCATCTTTAATGGGTAATGGTTTGAATAAAAATTGTTAGGTGCAAGGAGGACAAGCTGGTTGCAGAGGGCATGTCTGGGATGAGACTGCAAGGTGGAGGTCCTGGAAAGGTCACCACCTTATATGGTAGGCTTAAAATTTGACCCAGTGGTTCATTAATCTTCTTAAGGATGTATATATATCAGCTTCTACTGTGTCCTGGCTTGGAGAAAGTTTGTTTCGTTTCAAAGCTTCCTTCTTCATCACTTAGAGAGAAAAACAGAAAGAGAAAAAAAAAAGTGTAGGCAGGAAAATGTTTCAATTTTCACTGCTATGAATTTTGTCACTGCCTAGAAGTAAGAAGTCTAGTCTGATATTGCCTGAACCCATCAATAAAAGCCAACAACAATATGTCAAGGAAGAAATGAGACAACAAGGCCAACAAGCCAAAGAAACTAAAGGTGCTGTCCTATCCTTAACACTTTCATTCAGCTATCTGGGCCTGATTCTGTACAAGGTTGTACATTGAGACCTTTGATGAAGGAGTTCAGATGTCTCCAAAGTAGTATAATCTGCTGATTTAGCCTCATGTTCACTCCTTGCAACCTAATTTGCAAAGCTTTGCATAAGTGTGTGCTTTTCTTGTTTTGTATGTCATACAGAATCAGGCCCCTGATTTTTGGTAGACTAACTGTGAAGAAACAGATTAAGACAAATGTAAATATGCAGAGCTGTTTGACATTTAAGGCAAGTTTTTCTTTTCCACATCAAAAATTCAACAAATATTACTGCATGAATTACTTCAGCAGGTAGCATCTCAGTTTTCAAACCCCTGGACTAGCTTATTTTCCTGACTAGGGGTGGGGAAGAGGAAGGAAATAAAAATTACTCTAAAAAAAAGCATCAAATAAATTTCCAAGCTCAGCAAATCTTTTCAGCTTCTGGTATGTAGAGTACATCAACCCACTTTGTTGTCCCTTGAAGGAAGCTACTTATTCATTACAATATTATATCAGATTTTTCCATTGTTTTTTCACCCCTTCCCTTCCAAAATCCTTCTTTCCCTCCCTCTTACATTTTAAAGGCATTAAACAAAATTTAACTTATATCATCAAATTATACCACCCGTTTCTTACTGCAGTCTCATGCAAATGAATGCCAGAAGAAAACTGTGCTCAATTTAAGAGGACTCCCTTATGCTATAATTTTTTAGCTTGGGTAGAGGTCTATAACCCTGCATGAAAAACACAATGGTCTTTCTTTTTCCTTTTTTTTGTTGGTTTTTTTTTTTGGTTTGGTTTGGTGTCGTTCTTTGTTTTTTGTTTCCTGTTGTTGTTGCAATTGTTTCTACATCTGCAATTGCAATTCAGGGCCTGAAACTCGCTGTTCATCAAAAATTAGAATGTGTATCTTTGTCAAAGGAGCTGAAGTTTGGAGACAGATGTGAAGATCTCAGGTTCTGTAATTTGTGTGGGTATGTGCCCACAGGTTTTTCTGTCCTCCTTATAAAGACAGAGGTTTAAGGAAGCGTGCGCTGTCTGACTCCCTGGTACAAAAGCAAGGGGATTTGCAAAGTCCTTGTCACTGCCATAATTCAAGGGGTGATTTCAATGAGGACCATGAAGGTAGAAAAATATCCTACCATGAGAGACTTCAGTCATGGCATGGCATGAGGGAAGGAGAAGGGGTTCCCAGATGGACTTCACCTGCACTGATCCAGGAAATTAGAAATGCTCTTGGTAAAATCAAATGCAAAAATGGTAGTGTAAGAGTGCACTTTGAGGGGTGTGCTGTGCCCTTCCTAAGCTGGGAAGGGAAGGCTACATGCTCTCGTCACCGCTCCCCTCAGGGTATTTGGTCAGAGATGGAGTTAAGCAAATCCCCTCTCCTGTACTAATAGAAATTTGGGCATCAGGTTAATATGGGCCATGTCTCCAAACCATTATCATTAGTATTTCTACTTGGCAAATGAGGAAACAGAGGCACAAGGTGCTGAAATGATATGGTCTGATACTCATCATGGGACAAAATTTGGAGTCTGCTCCATTTCTACCCCTATTTCCTATCAGAAAGAAAACAAACGCTATATTAACTGTTATTTAAAAGAATGGAGAACCAAATATGGTATTTAGAAAAGCATAAAGTCTCCTTCTTTGGTTATTTAAACAATTAATAAAAAAAAGCAAATATGTATGTTTTAGGATTCTGAAAATTACTGGTAGGCATTAATATGAACAGTTGAAATGGGTCTACGGTCCATTCTAAGGAACTCAACATGGAAAAAGCTGTAAAATTACATAAACAAAGTACAGGCCGCACAAATTCCTAAACATATTAGAGCAGCAATGATGTGCTATATAATGTGGCCACATGTGTTCGAAAGTGTAAGAATAACAGGTCTCTCTGCCTGGAGAAATGTAGAATGACTCAGGCATCAGGCAAAGGTTCGCTGCTATGATATGATAGATCTGTCACCTTTTAATATGTGATGCCAAAAAAAGAAGAAAGATTCATAGCTCCCTTCTCAGTCAATTTTAATTAGATTGGGGGAGGAGAAGGTTGGCTGTGGAGGGGGAGCCACCATATGCTGGTGATATCTGAACGTACACAGACAAATACAATAAAACATTGCTATTTCTGTGTCTAGGTCTATCTGCTGCCCTTTTTCCAGTATACATTTAATAAGGAGGTCAGTGAGGAAAAAAAAAAAAACAACAGAGCAAGCAGGATCTCTATGACTAGTTTTGGACCAGCTGTCTTAACTGAAAATCTTGGACATTTACCCAATAGATGTATTATTTTTAACTAAGAGGTCCCCGTTCCTGCAAAAGCAGGCAGGTTTGTTTAGCCTCCCACATACAAATAATTTAATTGATTTCAGGGGGGCTGCTTTCACTGCTAGCACTGAACATCTGCTTAATGCTTGAAGGAGCAGCACCCTAATTTTCTTTTCCAAATAAACCTCATGACGCATAAAGTAATAACTGACAGACAATAACTGTGTAAAATTAATTCACTCCATATGTGTTTACAAGGCTAAGAAAGAAAACTAATAGAGAGAGAAATGCAGTTTTCAAAAATCTATGAGAGGTAGTTTCACAAGAGATTCATAAACCATCTTATGAGCCATGTAAGATGTTTTGTCAGGGATTTGTACCGTGCTCATCCCTACAGTAATCCTAGTGTTTGATGTAGGAATTAAGAAGGAAAAAAGTATAACTGGCAGAATGATCCTGCAATTAAGGTGGGGAGCTGTGATTCAATGCCTTGTTCCCTTCCTATGTCCACGACAGCAAACACCCGTTGTAACCTTGGGAGTTGCTTTTCTATAGACTATAGAAACAGCAGTCATTACTGGAGCTCTGAATACCTCAAAGCAGTGCCAGCCCCCAGTAATCCAATGGAAAACACGGCTCTTTTCAAGGGGACCTGTGGAAGGATGTAAAGATTTCTACTGCCACCTTCCACTTAATTTTAAACAGAGCTTTCTCACACAAGGGCCAAAATAATGCTAAAGTAAGCAATACCCCTGGGTCTCCTAATTTCATGGTAAAAAAATTTGCAAGGCATAGTTTAGCCCTACTTTCATTGGTTGGTTTATTCATTTATTTTCTCTTATATTATTTTTTCAGGAAGGGCAGAAGTTGAGGACAAGAGGGACAGAAGGCTTGAAGACTCAAAGTGAAAATAAGCAGGCTGTGGAGTAGGAGCTTTTTGGAAATGTGATACTTTTCAGCGGGGCCACAAAGAAGCAGATTGAAATAGCATAATTGCGACATGTGCCTTTGGAAAATAACATGCAATAACCGCAACCCAGGGCAGAGCCACAAGAGAGTCAAGGTCAACTTGCATGAACAACCTTAACTGTGGCATTTCCTGAGTTTTACTTATTTGACTTTACAGCCTGAGCTTTTTGTTATTCTAGTTATTTTCTGTTACATATATGAAACACATTTAACCTGCACATTATTCATTAATAGCTGGTGTTTAAAAGGAAATGAAATAGAACCATGTGGGCTATACATGTTTGTGTGGCAAAAAATTGCAGGAGGAATCTTTGTAATATTTCTTTAGCCTTTTGTTTTGAGGAACTGCGGAGTAAAATATTGCCCTCAGGACAGAAAAAAAACCCTGCTTCAGTCTTACATGAAGAAATTTCAGCCGTTAGCTCCAGGCACTGCATGGTAATCTTGGTAATCCTCTATCCCTAGGCAATACTTTACCACGTTTTCCCTCCACAGTCACTGTTTATAGGCTGGGAGAGAGTGCAGACAGCGTGGTATGTTATATGCACGTGGTGGTTTGTTTTGTGTGTATGTGAGGAACATGAGGTTTGTTCCTAACAATTCAGGAAACTTTATTTTATATTCTCTGAACATGTGCAAGCAGAAAGCTTTTTCACAATTCTAGACAGAGGGGTGGAAGAGGAGTTTTTCATATCAAGTGACATTGGGAAAGAAAAGAAAAAACACCAAAGACCTCCCCAAAAAACAACGGAAGTTATTCAGAGACCTTTCCCTTTGTTCCCATTCTCAGTTCTGGAATTAAAAAAATACATCCATCCAAAAAAAGTTAGTCGAGTCACCCTAGTGAAGATTTACATGGGTGTAATTGTAATCCAAACTCAGTTTTTTGCATCATGTTTAACATAGCAACATGTGAAGTATACGGTACAGTGGACTACACTGACACAGGATTCATTTGACCAACCTTAACCGTGTAAAGGCACAGCTAATCTAAGCTGGGCTTTTATAAGTTTTCTCTCTGGAGTTAGTCAAAAGTGATAGACAATACATTCCAACTGAGCATGTATATTTAGTAAGCTTTGCCTTTAGAAAAAATTTCTTTCCCTCTGTCAGTGATGTGGGTAACCTGAAGCCTATGTGTATCATTTTTGTCTAGATGCAGTAAAGTAAGGTGTGGGTTCATAGGATCATAGGAAAATTCAGGTTGGAAGGACCATCATGAGTCTCTGCTCAAAGCAGGATCAGCTCTGAGATCAGACCAAGTTACACAGGGTTTTGTCCAGTCTGGAGAAAGGCTGGAGACTGTGCAGTGCATCTGGGAAGCCTGTTCGTATGGCCAATCAGGAGAGCTATGGTCCTCTCCTCGTCTCTCAATTCTGATTTTTTATCACGGAAACAGTTCCTTTTAAAAGGGAACTCAGAGATTCATGTAGTCCAACCTCTTACTCAAAGCGTATGTCATCTTTCCAAGGAGATAGGGCACTGCATGGTATATGTCATTAGTTATGAACTTTGATATCATAAAGGGAAAAGCATTTTCTCCTTTGTCACTGATATGGAAAAGAGTTCTTTGTTGTCACATACATTCATCCTCTGGAAACTGCTGATTTAGATGTTAGATTAGTTCATTTAAATATAAGTGAATTTTTTAGTAAGTTGTTCCAAAGAAAATGTTTAGTTCAGTGGAAGAACAAGGAAAGAACAGCAGCTACAAGCTAAGTTAGAGGATGAGAGGCAATTAGAGGATGTCAGTGGACTGGGGAGAAAGAGAAGGAAAGAAGTTTTCTGAGGAGACTTTCAAGCACTGGGTGCTGGCAATGATCTTGTTCAATGCAATAACTAATAAACTTGGCAAAATTAGGAGTATGCTAATTAAATGGATGACAAAAACTGGGAGACATCACTGACACAGAGGAGTGCAATCTACTGAAATAATTGAATGGGAACTGACAGACATGGGATGAAATTTAATACTTTGAAGTTATAAGGTCACACACTTGGAGACTAGGAACAATTTATCTAGTAAAGCTTCAAGCTTTACTGTGCAAACAGATGATAAAAAAAATATAACATGGTATATTAGTCAATCAGAGTATGGCTGTGACCCACCAACATAGTATGGCCATGGAAAAGACAAATACGAATCTAAGCGGTATCAGATTTAATACTTTGAATACATACAAGGAAGTATTAATTGTGCTTTCCAAGGCAACAGTCTTTTCTCATCTGGATTTGTGCACACAGTTCTGGCTACTTCTGATCAATAAAGATATAAGAACTTTTAATATTACATTCTTGTTTGGTGGAAGAAGGAAATTAAAATGAGATGAAAGAGAGAAAGAGAGATTCCGCTTTGACTCATGATATAGTATAAGGCTAAAGAAGATTTGGACTAGGTGGAGGCAGGCAGACAGGCTTTACATTTCTGATGTATTAGACCAGCTAAGAAAGCACTATCTAAATTGCACTTCATTAGCGTTCCTTCTTTAATATTATTATAAATGCTATGTATACGATCAATATTCTAATGGAAAAATTAAACTTTGTTTTCTTGGAATAAAATGGGTTTTTTTTGTAATTTCATCTGATGTTAAGACAGAGCTCTGCTCAGTATGACAAGCATGGACATATCCTTTCCTCAGCAGCAATAGGTTGAAATGAAGCCAATTCACCACCAAAACCATAGGGGCTGCAACCTAGCACATGCTGGGGACAGAGCATGCTTCCAGCCAGCCTGCAAGAGCCAGTGCGGGACCAGTCAAACACAGAACAAAGAAAGATTTCTCCTGCTATGGTGTCAACTAATGTACCATTTGCCAAAAACATGTTGGTGGGCTGAAGGAGACAAATCCCACAATGCCGAACAGCTTCAGGTTATCAAAACGACATACCCTGCTGAGACTTCTGTCTTATTTCCCAGTTAATCCAAGTTATACTTATTTCCTAACAAGACAAGATGGTCTGTGAAATCTTGGAAATTAGTTTCTTTTCCATTTTCCCGCAGTGTTTTCTGTCCTTTCTAGGTAAACGATAACTGAGAATACAAAAAGATCCGGAAAAAGACCTGTTCTAAGTTGCTGATGGTGTCACTGGGCTCAAGATGAGGGTTGGACTGGTAGAACAGGTGATAAAAGTGGCATAATCCTTGTGGCTGGAATTGCATGTTTTTAAAATCAAGTTTTACACACCGAGGACTCCAGGTAGATAATGAGGAAGCTGGAGATTAAGGCAGGGACTGAATGCAAGTAAGTGACCTGACCTAAAGCTTGCCAGATGGGCTTTGATAAATTAAAGAAGAATCTACCTGGCCATTCTGGGTTTCATTAGATTGCATTTAGACAAGGCCAAGGCCAGTGAATAGCAAAAAAAAAAATCTATGAAAGTAAAAAAAAAAAAAAACAAACAAAAACAAAAAAACAGCTCTGGCATAGGTGTAGACAGAAAAAATACTTTTAATTTGCTTGGAGGGACATGAGGGAAAGTAAGTTTCTACTGACTGTTGCAGTAATTATAGATATCAGGTCAAGAATACCTTCCAACAGGAGCAGTCTGTGCTGATATGCTGTGCTTTTTATAACTCAGGTCTTTTCTTGACCATTTTCCATTGCAACAGACTCCACAATCTAATTTTTGCCTTTTTGAAAACAGCTCATTCCAATGGTAGAAGACCAGAGACCAGTTAATTTGTTGACAAGCCATTTTTTTTTAACCTACCTTATATTTTGTGCACAATTTTGAGACATATACTATGAACACATTAACAGATATCCACCACAGAGTGGTGGTGTATAGTCCATCCTACACATATTCTAATATTTCTTACTGTTAAATTTTGAATGTGTTGCACAAAGAGATTATGACATTGCAAAGTGTCTGATGATCAAAACAATATTCCTCCCTCTCTTTTGAGGAGCAAAGCCTGTATGTAGACCACACAATAGTATACGAGCAAATGCACGTACCTCAGAAAAAGGACACAGCATAAAATCCCCAACCCAGCTTTTTCTGTACGTCAAAAAGTATTTCACTGAAATCAAAACTAAGTGGAACTGAATGCTCTCAACAGCCATCTAGCCAAAGAGAAGAACAGCGGGGAAAAAATGAAAAGATAGTAACAAGCAGAAAAGCAGACAAATTGAGGATAACAGCACCTGATGCAATAATCATAATGAAAGCAATTGAATTGCACCTTGAAAGGTCACATTTACTCAGATCCCAAGTGGGTCCTGGATGTGTGTATTTGCACAAAAATGGCAGGACCCATCCCCTCCTTACTCATCCCCCTGTCTCTATCCGTGCTTGCAGTTCCCAAGGGCAATGTCACCTACGCTGTCCCAGACCTCCTGGGGGAATCTCACTATCAGCTAGAGCACATGCAGCCCTCTCTTGTGGTGCTATGCCTCCACACACTGCTCTGCCTTCCATAGGTGGTGGCTTAAACATACAGTTGAGGCCCAAATCCTGATTTTTTTCTACTCTTTAAAGCAGCCACTAGGGTAGGATTTATCGATGAGCATTTTGCAACCAACTGAAGGAACGGGTTTGATGTGAATTTCTGGTGGACACATTAAAGAGGAATGCAGCATTAATTGAATTATGCTGTGGTCTGGGATAGATCACTGCATACAAAAAGCACAGACCTGGAGGAGGTCTGATCTATCCCAATGTGCAAAAAGAGCTACAGGTTTTGTGCAGTTAGTTACTGCAGTGAATGCTTCTCTGTCACTGAAGTTCACAGCAAAAGCTCAGCACAAATGGCAACAAACAGAATAGCAGGAGCAAAGAACAGATGTGAGAAGAGCATTGGCTACTGTGTGTTTTCCTCCTGATTTTGTGGTTAATTATCTTTTCAAACAACAGTGGTTAAATAAATGTTGATGGTAAAAAAAGTCTGAATTCAAGTGGCACATCAGAGTGCCATGTCACATCTGTGTCCAGTAGCTAATGTTACCAATGCCTGACCAAGTCTAATGTTCAAAGTCACTTCATAGATATTTAAGCTAGGTGTTTAGAGAAAGCCAAGTAGCTGTGCCCCTTCTATAGCGAATGGAGAGCATTAGGAAGTTCCAGAGGTACATTCATTTTATCTTTAATAGCACATGCCTTCCTAAGAATAGGTGACAAATTTTTCAAAGGTTAAAGGCAGGCAATGAGATTTCCATCTAGGACAACCACTCACCCACGGACAAGGAGGTCACCTAAGAACAGGTTGCAGCACGAATCCAGAGAAACATTTGATTATTGCACCTCTGGATTTGTCCAAAAAAGTTTTTTAACAGATTTATCACTGTGCCCTCCTGATTACTAAAACAACATGGAAAATATTAATTTAACACGAAAATACACCACTCTATGCTCCTTAATTATCCTGGAATTAAGAGAATTCTGATGATGAGTGATCGTTTCCATTTGCATTTGCCTCCAACCCAAGGACCTCCGAATCTTCAGATGAGCTCAGAATACCCCTAAAAAAAGTATGTGCGGAGAACATGAACCAAGGCAACAGGGATCCCAGTGTCAGAGGCCGGGAGAGGGGATAAAATACAGGGGTTCAGACTTTCTTAGTGGCTTTCTGGAAAGCACGAATTAAGTGAAGCACCAGCATGTGAAACTTTGAGGAGAAAGCATTACTATATCCACATGCACCAAGACCTGAGTTTCTCTCGTTGCACTCCCATCCAGAAGTTGCATAACCACATTAGCACATTAGTACTCTTGGAGAAGACTAACCATGTAAGACTTATGAGCTTTATGGTTTCCTGAGAGGAGCTGGCTCATATCCAGCTAGCTAAGAGCTTGGGCAGAGGAGGCTGGGACTGTCTGCGCCACCCATGCAGGGATGACCTTAGTTACGTTTAAATCTGCAATGAAGCATCTGACCCCTTTTAAAAAGGGACAATAGACAGTCCCGTTGTTTGGCCATGTTGTCGGAGCAACTGTAATTTAGCTTATAAAGAGACTGAATGCAGTTGGCCGCGTTCTTGCTGTCCAGCAAACAATAAAATCCCTGTCTGGGTTTTAAGCACCAGCTCTGAATGAACAGTGAGAGTAGCTCAGATTGCAGGTTGTGCATCCAGGCGTGGGTAAAGGCAGGTGGATAGATATGGAAGTACTGCTAATAAAAGCAGGATATATTAAAGTTAATAATCATCACAAAGCAAAATGCCAAGAGGAGCTGATCTGTTCCAGGCTGAACAGCTACTAGAGTAACTTCCAGCAAGTCACGGGCATGAAAGGAATAGGGGAATCGAGACAGTGACCAAGGGCATCAGCTGCAGTGACTTAATATTAATTGCAGTTAGGAGAGATTTTAAAAAACACCAATAGTGTGTTTGATGCTTAGCCCCATTGCCTTTGAAACAGAGTCAGTCCTTTAGAAATCTCCACTGTGGTCCTTTATAAAGCAGTTTATATCTATGAAGCTGAATGCACTTTACAAAGGAAGGCACTACCGTCCACACACTCTTAGGGCAATCAAGGCACACAGGCATGAGAAATGCTTGGTGGCAGAATTAGAAATCAAATAGGAATTTTAGCCTTGTCTCATACACTTGTATTTCCCGTGTTGCTGATCCAGATACCAAATCCAGACCGTTGTACTTGCTACAACATGCACTGAAGCCTCCCTTGTGGTCCATATGCTAATTTTCTATCTGCAAGCTATACACATTTCTGAGACATTAATTACACTTTAAAAGTTTCTTCTGTCTCTTACTGGTTCCACTGTTCTTTCCTTACAAGGTACAGCCATAGTTTTCAAAATTCAGACTATGATATCAAAGTAGTCCCTTCGGGCTTGAAAAAATGTAAGCTTGTCGGTGTTTCAGACTGGAGGAAATGCTGTCACTAAATATAAGCCAATGTCTCTTTTCCTTTTCCTATCTTTTCTAATTTTTTGTTTCACTACATACAGTAAAAGCTTGGTCTCCCAAGCTACAACAACCAGTCCCAGCAATGAGGCTGCATTTCTGCTTGGGGGATGGTTGTGATTTTATTTCCAACCACGTGCGCTCGCTGTCAAATTCCATGTCATTTTTATTTAATCTGATTCTCTATCAAGCTGATTCTCTGTCTCCCAAGCCTTCCTGCTTTCCAGCTGGGCATTATTTAAAGCAGTGATTTGCAAAACATTAAAGAAGGCATATAAATAAATTACTGTCTGGAGAGTGAGTCATCATTATTTAATAGGAGACTGTATCATACGATGGTGGCTGCTTGTTGGAGAAGCAGGCCCATGCTGCCCCCAGTTTTATCCTGCTGTTCTCTGTTGCTCTCCAGCTTTCTGAGGGCTTGTCCTTCTCTATCGGATCTGATGATATTTTGCCTCCTGGTAAATGAAGGTCTTGCTCTGAACCCCTGGTGTTACAGGAGCTAAGGGGAGGACAGCAAAGACATGCTAAGACCTGAGACACAGGAGCCTGGTTGTAACATGGGTTCAGAAGAGACCCCTTATGCCTAGGGTCCCAGTAATCACTAGTTGCTGGTGAGCTGGAGGGCATCCAGAGCACATGGGTGAGAGCTTGCGTTCACACTGACATGTACAGGTTTCCCCAAAAGAAGTTATGGCCTGTGCCACATCCCTGCATCTGGAAATGTTGTCTGGCCTTGGGGACAGGATAGGATCCAACTTAACTAAGAACATGCACATGCAACTGCATCTTAATTTCTATGACTTCAGGGCCTAAATTAAAAGAATTTATCCTGATGAAGGTCTGACCGTGCTTTTACAGTGTGCAAAGGAGGGGAGTAGTGCAATAAGGATCATTTTGTACAGAGGCAGAGATCCCTCTCTCTTCTACTAGCCCCACTGAGTTGGGTCTCTACAAAGACAGCTTATTTCTTCATGTCCAAAACTCTGCTACATAAGCAAACAGGGAGGATACAATTAAAACAACCCTCAAGCACTGTTACTTATTCTTCTGTCTCACCGTACACTTGCTATGGCCTAGTTCCCAATCATATTCTATATATTTAAACCCCCCACAAAAGCCATACAATGACCCCACCTGAGGCTTCACTTAACATTTTCCCTCCTCCCCATCACAGTTTTGAACTTCTGGCTCTCAGTCACTCAGCACTGCTGGCTCCCAGTCACCATCTTACCTGTGGAAAAGTTCCAGTCAAGTAGAGGCGCTGCACTTTACTATCTTTAAAAATAATGTAGTAAAGCTTCCAAAAGCTCAAATGATGTAGCCAAAATGCTACCATTCTTAATTTCCACTTCTTCATTCATAACTCCTCTCTAAGAACCTGGGTTAGCTAAACCCATGATAATCTCTCATATAGTGAGGGGTTTTTTGACTGTGATGCTATGCTTACAGGCAAAGTTCCCACTGATAGCCACAACAATACTGACAAATCCCTTTTTACTCACATTGCCTTGAAGTTTCCAGCCCACCCTTTCTGCGTGCAGAACAGGTGTGACCTCAGTGCATCTATTTTAGGCACTCAAAACTGTTTGAACAGGTATGAGATACTTCCAGACAAGAACGTCAGCTAGAAAAAGGATCACATCTGCATCTGCTGTCAACTAGTGTAATTCCTGTGAAGCAAAGAACCAAGAATCATTGAAAGCTGTAATAACTTCCACTATCTGAGGACCTGATCTGAATCTCTGTGTGTTTTACATAGGGTCTAATACATCTAAAGGACCACCATAGATATAAACAAAGAGTGCTGACTAATAATTTCCTACATTTTGGTGGACAGTTTATTTTACTTTTCTACTAAGACAGTTTATTTCTGGAGGTCACAGAGCAGGATTTGTTGTCTCCTCTTGATGCCAATGGGTATGCTTATCAACTCTATTCTTCTTTTCCCT
>NW_009647828.1:2151701-2209385 GCF_000708025.1 Charadrius vociferus
GACGTGTAGAGAAAAGCCAAGGGAGGCAGAAAGAAGACAGTCTTAAGATCCAAGCAAAAGGTTTTGTCAAAAACCAGCAATGCCATTTCAGATTTCTGTACCTCTGTTTCTTCTTTGGGTAAGCAAGGCCCATCTCCTCCTGTGTGTTTATAGCATACTTAGCTTAGCAAGACCCTGATCTTAAATGTGACTTTTTGATAAGCCCTTATAAAAAAGAAATTTACTCCTCTTAACTTAAGTACTAATGCATAGTTTATGGCCCACGGGGACTCCAAAGGGCAGAGTATCCAAGCTAGCTATCTGCCTCTATCCATCACTCACATATGGAATGAAGACTAAACACTTAATTCCTAAATAAAGCATCTAATAGTAAAAGTGTCTTTCTCCATAAAAAGCAACTAAGAAGCAATAGAAGGCAACCTATGAATCCTGAGTTATGGTGCTTTGAGTAACAAAAGGAAATTGGGAAAAGTTCCAAAGTATGGAAAATTAAATTAAATTTGGCTTGGAAAGGAACCCTGTTCTTTGTAATGAAAGCCAACTGACAGCAATGGTTATGCTTGACATGTATCACGAGGTACGGCTATCCTTGTTCTTAGTAATGGCTATTTTTCCTACCTGGGGGATGCAGAACAAAGTGATAGATAACTATTATGCTTTTATGCTCATGAAGGCTACAGATCGATGACCAAGGTTCTCTCTCCTTTCACTCTCCAGATTTTTCTTTTCTTTGGCTAAAAGCCAGAATAGAAAATATGTTTATGCTCAGCAAAAAAAGCTCTGTTAAAGTAAGCAGAAAAAATAAATAATTAGCAGCTCTTTAAAAAAATAATTTGGGCTAAATTGTTTTCCTCTAACAAAGATAATGATCTTAATAGGTAATTTTTATTTGGTTATGGTTTATCTGAAAATGGGAATCATTAGAATGCCTTGACAATAGAACAACCAAAGCTACTAACGAGGTGTAATTATAACATAAGATATATATAATTAAACATTATAAATTGACAAGTCCTTGACAGCCTGTGGTGAGCTAATCTCATGGTATTGCTCACAAGTGTTAGGAATATTCAGTGCCCTTTCTGAGCTAAATGCACATTTGGATAATAGATTTTCCTTTCCCAAGCTCTCCCTGCAACTCGATAGCACATTTGTCATTTCCTGGCAGTATTTAAAATGGAATTTTAAAAGACCCATTGAAACCTATTTGTCCTGTAGCCCATGGTTATGACCATTACTGCAAATTGTGAGTATATATATTTGATATACTGAAAAGTGCCAGTGTCCTGTATTCTAATGCACTTGCGTCCAGCACTAAACTACTGTGAAGGTTGATGATGTTTTGCTGGAAAGGCTGAGGAATATATGCATGCCTCATTTAAAAACCCACCTGGTGTTGATATTCATGAAACAAACTTCATAAGCGGGTGATAAATTGCTTTTTTATGCCTTCCTCACCTGCACTGTACCCTTTAGTCTATTTCTTTCCCTGAGTTCCCTCCAACTTTCAAAATCTCTGAATACCTTCAAGCAGCTACTGTATTATTTTAAACATAACCATGTAAAGCTTCTGGGTCTTTTTCTCCATTTTGCCTAAACGTGGAATTTTTCTTGCCTGAGATTAGGGTGCTCTCACTTGGATGCAGAATGAACAATAGCGTTTCTATGCAAGTGGAAAATCAAGTATCTCATAATACACAGAGTCTCTAAGCAAATAGAGGAATTTTGACATTGCAAAACAAAGATCTCCAGCTCCATAAAAGCTCCAGCTTTTGCCGGTAGATCCCAAACTATGACATGTAATGTATGTTGCCCTGCAATTACAGAAAACACTGGTTTAGCTTGTTTTACGTTAGAAGGTTTTGAAACATTAGCTTAGATTTCTTCTATCTCTTCATTCTTTCTAGCTGGACTAACAGTAACTGAAGCACATGACTGCACATATGGAATGAAAAATGAGTCACTAAAAACTCTGAGCCACATTTAATCTGTTTTGCCTAGTCACGAGTAACAGAGTACTGCAAGTGCGGACGGTCCTGCTTCTCTCTTCCCCATGTTATAGAGTTGTCCAAAAGTTAAGAGCTTCTGAGAACAGGAACATATAGCATTTCTTTTGTTCTAGTCATGAATAGTTTATAGAGGGCTCTCTAGCTTTCAGGTTACTCCTATTGCTTCACATGAATGCTCATTTCCCACTCACTGGCAGGAAAACATCTGTGGTCAGAAACTCAGCTGGTGTAAATAGGTATGTAATGGAGAAAGGATGATCTTTGCCAGCTGATGATCTGAAATAAGATATTCAGCATTGAAAATCTTCCATTTCTGGTTAGACAGAGAAGAGAAACACTGCATGATGTGAACAGCAGCTCTTGAAATAAGTATTTTGAAGTTAGAATGGGGATAAATGTTATCTGTGTTTCACAAGTAGACTTGACATTTTGGGACTGCTCCAAGATTACTTTTCTTCCATTCTGGAGTCTTTTATATAGGTGCTGAGATCACTTCCATAACAGCAGAACACTTTCTAATACCACACTGAGCAACATAATATCATTTGTCACATTTTTTTTTCTCCTGTCTTTGCAGCAAGACAAGCATGTGCAGTGAAGTAGTTTTGGTTTTATTTTATAGAATGTTATTAATTGGGGTACGTGGGGGCTGGGTGTCTTTTAATAATTTGATATATTTTTATGGAGGAGTGAAAAAATAGGGAAAAAAGCAAGTATCTGGCACTTTCACAAGAAGGTGTTAAGATTTGCAAGGATAGTGTCCTGGCCTCAGTGAATTTACTGCACATCTGACCTTTTACTACATTGAAGAAAGTTATAGTGTGGCAAAGAAATGAACTTTTTGGCCGTGATATTTACTCTGAAGATTTGCATGGTCTTTGTAGATATTCTGAGTCTACAACCTAAGTCTTGCAGATAACATGAATGGAAAAAATATGTCTTATTTTTTCCTTAAACAAATAAAAAAAATATGATCACTCTATGTTAGTCAAAAAGTGGAATTCATTTGTAAAGACAAAAAACGTAGTCTTCTTAATGCTGCAAATGTGGAAAATGACAGCTTATCCTTATTTTACTCTTAAAAGCCTACTCAAAGAAATCAGGAAGAGAAGCTAAAACGTCTGCAGAAAAACAAAATTATAAAGAAATAAATACATCATAAGAGAGAAAGCAAGAAAGAGAGAGAAGAGAGAGAGTTGAGAAAGGGGGATATCAGATTCAGAAAGTTTGTATGAGACCCTCTGGGCCAGATTTTCATTCAGGGGTTGGTCCCCTCAGACCACCTTCAAAAGTACAAATATTTTGCTCCCTCAAACCTCTGAGAAGGGGAAGGACAATTATGTTGCCCAATATTTTTTAATGGAAAAATGTCTTGCTTTTTCCCTTGGGATGACAATACCGAATGGGCAATGACTGACTGATTCCATCTGTGGTTCTTGCATTGCTATTCTACGGTCATTCTACAGAAATCCCTCTTCTTGCAGAAAGCCAGGCTTTTGGAGAGGACAACAGACTAAGCACTCACTTGAGATCCCTTTTAAATTTACGGTTCTTTGATTGCCACATGTGGCTTCTTCGTGAGACTTCTTTAAAACATGAGACTTCGCTGTCTGACTTTAAGATCTTGTGTCAGCAGTGTAGGGCAAGCTAGAATTCTTCCTGTGGGCTTCTAGAAAAGAGAAAAATACTTGGACAAGGATTTATTTGTAAAGGAAGAAAAACAGGTCCAAGAACTTCTTTCCACTTTGTTAAAAAGAGGCACCAATGCACTAAAGTAGTTGTATTTCACTTACAGCTTGAGTGAAGGGGAGACAATACACGTAGAAAATAAGGTTCTGTCCATCTATGCCTATCCGTGTCTGTCCCCACAGCAAGGAGTTGACTCCTGACTCCTTTCCAGCAGCCCCGTAGTGCCATGCTGCCCACACTGCCAGGCTGATCAGCGCTGTTTCATTCCTTCCTCATAGTTCCCTCTGACTCAATCATCTTCAATTCTCAGAGCTAATCTTGCAATGCCAAAACATCTTCTCCCCCACTCCACTTTATACACATTGCCCTGCTCAATGGACTCTTGGTCTATGACGTTGAGATGGAGATGTGACAGCCTTAAACAACTATAAGTAACAAAGGTAGCTTTGATAGGTCATTAGTTCTGGGGTAACAGTGTTTAACTTAATCCTCTTGAAACAGAGAAGGGGGATGGATCAATTCAGACCAACTTATTTTCAATCCATTCTTTCAGCATGAACCAACGTAACTCACAATGACATCTATGGGACCAAAAAAATACAAGCCGTGTTAAGCCCAGTCAGTAGAAAATAAAGTATGTTGCTATTTTGTTTCCATGCATTGATTCATGTCACTTATTTTGATTTTGTTTTTCTTGTCCTTTAGTAATCTGTATTTTAAGAAAATAATTAAAAGCTGTATTTATAGCAGAAATAGGTTTTTTTGCTTGTACATGTAGGTGGCAATTCTGACGCCAGTAAATCCTAATAACAGCATCTATTAATTTCGTTTTACAAATTTGTTTTTTATATATAGCCAATTCAAACTATTGTACAAGAGTCAAAAATATGCCAAGCATTTCCTAACTTAGAAAAACTGTGATTAAACTCGGTTAGGATTCAATAAGCTCTGCAGAGGTTAATTAAATTTTTATAGATTTATTCTTCATTCAGTGCTGTAAAAGGCTCTTCTGTTTGGCTATCGTTGCCAAGTTGGTGATGGGGGAAATTGAGAATCCTGATCTACATCAATCTTCTGTGTTGCCAGACATTGAAATAATTTGCAGAATATTGGTATCACATAAATTGGGGAAAGAAGAAAGAAACAGAACCACATCTGGAAGCTGTTTGGGTGATCTGTGGGCTACCGTGAATGTTAGACTTCTGCAGGCACCAGTGACATATTGAAACATTCTCTCACTGGAAATTAGCTACAGAAGAATGAACACTTTTTATCTTGTTTTCAGACAAAACGGATAGCCACTTTTCCACCCAGGCTATACAACAGTGGAGTGTGGCAATCCCACTTCCATGAAGATATTACACTTGCAAATAGTAATCAAGCACACAAGTGGGTTCTCTGCCTTTCCAAATTACTGGAAAGGCTACTAGCTACTAGGCTACTAACAGTAGTACTATAGATGTCTGCAACGTTTCATCTAGAAAACCCAAGCGGGGATGAGTGTTTTCTTCAACTAGGTGTCAGGCAGGAAGGTAGCAAAGCAAAGCAGTCAATGTCCCAGAAGGATTACAATCAATGTATTACATACACAGCATGTGGCTGTGATGAAAAAAAAAAAAAAAAAAAGAAAGATGACGGCTGAGAGATTAAGATAACAATATAAAGAGTGCTTTAAAGGTGAAAGTCTCTACTCAGCTTCTGCTTAGTCTACTCTATAAGTCCCCTATTCAGCAAAGCTGGGAACATGCTTAAGTCCAACTGTCTTCAGCAAAGTGCTATGGCATGTCTTTGTTTTTTAGCTTGTAATGAAGTATTCTGCTAAATAGGGGTTGACTGCTGAATCTGATCCTGAGGACGTTGTTAAAATAGTGGTTAGAGGAGATGCAGTTAACATTATTTATTAAAAAGCTTTTAACAGCATTCCTTACAAAAAGCTGCTTAAGAAGCTAATCTATCATGGGGTAAAGTTTTGCCTGAGGTTAAAAACTGGTAAAAAGATAAAAAGGGGTCAGACTTGATAGTCACATTTCATCACTTTCATCACATTGTCACAGGAATCCACAACAGGAATGAAACTCTGTAATGTTGCCTATGGGGATACTAGCTATGTACACTGAGTAGCCCGAAGTGTATCTGGGAACAGTTGTGTTTTTTCTCAAAAGTTATTAGAAATTATAGCTTGTGTTTAGTTTTGGGTTTGGGTTTTTTTGTTGTTTTGTTTTATTTTTTAAACAAGGCATAGCCAATGATCATCCTGAATATTCCAGTCACGATGTGAATCCTTTGCCTTGAAACTGTGTTTAATACCTGAACTCCTTGGAGGATAGCTCTTGCTTTCTTTTAGATTTGGAAAAATCTTGCATAGTCCGGGCAGTAGCTGAGACAAATAGCAATAAATATCGTTAATAATCTGGAACAAGGCCTTTAGCAGAAAAACATATTTTTTTGGGCCAGGAAAAGTGTATTTTATGTGACATAATTTAGATCAGCCAAGACTAAATAAGACTTTGGAGAATTCTAGATGGCCAGACTAAACTATCTGCACAACATTCATGACTGACGAAATTCACTGCAGATAAATTCAAGGTGATACATGCTGGAAAGGACAATTCAACTGCTCATACGCATAGCTGAGTTATAAATTAACCATAATCATTCAAGAAAAAGATCTTGCTGTCACTGTAGACAACTCCATGAAAACATCTACTCAGTGTACAGAAGTGATCAAGAAGCAAACAAAATGTCAAGATGTATCAAGAGAGGGTTAGGGTTTAAGACTTGAAGTATTATAATGCCATGGCCTAAGTCACTGGTGTGCAGTGACCTTGAACATTGTGACCAATTGTGGTCACCCCCTTCAGAAGTAATTTATTGGAAAGAGAAAGGATTCAGAAAAAAAAAGACACGAGGGTAACATTAAAATAAGCAACACAAACATATGAATTTAAAAACTCAGTTTCCCCTCTCCTGCAGCACACATTTTGGGCTTAGCCACTCTCTAAAAGATGAACATATAGAGGTAAGTTTTTTGAGAATTTTTTTATAATTAACATGTGCGATCTACTCCTACAAAAACTCTGTTCAAGACCTTAACCACTTTCAAAAATAACTGTCAATAACATTCAAACTTAGAGGTAGGCATCACTAAGAAGGGACAGGTAACGCAGATAAGGATATTTGAAGGAAGCATCTCCTCTGGCCAGGTCATTGAGTATTTTCATATCCATTAAAGACCTCCCTGGTTTTCACACGGCAGATTCTCCAATTTGCCTGGTATATCCCAGAGAATTTCATGCTATTTGCAACGGATGTATCACATGCGCAGATGTATCATAGCTAGCACACGTAGAGGTACATCACTGGCAGAGCACGCTAACAAGTTTTTTGCACTGTTAGCTGTTGTACATCACTACTGTATTCCTTTATGTTAAGGTTTTTGGCCTATTGCGAGGTTGCTTCAATGTGCTGTTGTGTTTTTGTTCTGGATTATTTTAGAATAACCTGCCTGTATCAATGTTTGGTGAATTAGCATTACTCTAAGCAAACTTCTTGCAAGAGAATGCATCTTGCCAAAATGTTAAAATAAAGATGTCAAAATAAGTGTTAAAATACAGCAAAATCAGAATATATAAGGAAAGGTAAAATTTAGACCAAACAACTTGATAAACGAGATGAAATTTTGTATCCTTCAGCAAGCAAAAAGTATAAGAAAAAAGTTCAGTGAAGGAAAAGAAACATTAGCCCAATACAGCTTTGGGAATTATTTCCCGACAAAAACATTTTAAGGATCTGAGGCACAAAAATCTATTTTATGCTTCTCTATGCAGTTGATCATGCACTCCTTCAGGCAGGCAAATCCTATTGACTAAACAAGATTTATGTGCAGAGAGCAACAATGGGATCAAAACTGAGGTACCAGCCTGTTAATATCACAGCAGGGCAGGAAGCACTTTTTCTGCCTTTGCAAAAATGCATGCAATTTGAAGAACAGTACCTGTGTGTATAGAGACAAATTTCAAAACCACATTAATCGTGAAAAATTAGAAAGAAAGAAAGAAAGAAAGAAAGAAAGAAAGAAAGAAAGAAAGAAAGAAAGAAAGACAGGCTTATCTCCCAGGCAAGTCTGCTGGTTAGGAGATTGGAAAGGAACAGACTGAAAGATAATTCCTAATATGTTCCAACAAACATTCACTCATTTTTATGTAAAGTAAAATCTATCAGATTTCCAAAAGATTTCATGATATCAACGCCTGAGTGGTTCAGACATTTTCTCAAGGGGAGATGGCTGGAGCTTAGGTTCCTCTTGAACTCCCTTTAGAAGACCTGGTACAAACAAAAAATATAGACAGAGGAAACCAAGTGGTGTCACATGTTGCTACTTTATAGCATGTGTATGACACAAATTTGACTACTTGTCTTAGGAATACAAGATGCAGTGCCTGGTATCTCTTTTCCACCAAACTAATGGATCTTTGGAATAGCTGACAGTGTCTCTGTGCCCCTTATCCCCATTCTTCTTCAGTTTGACAAGAAATTCTGCCTGCACCCAAATGTTTTTTCTCAGAAAACTATCTAGTTTACTTTAAAAAAAAAAAAAAAAAAAAGGTTTTGACTAAACTGAATTTTATCATAGAAAAGGCAATTTCTTAGAAAAGTCCCAAACAGCCCTGGGTAATACTTTATTTTCTTTATTTAGAGGGACCTTCTACACCTTAAAAATGTACACACTATAGGAACACACTGCTATCCAGCTCTTCTTTCAGACACATAATCTCTCCACATCCACATGGTAGCTGCTGCTGTATATATAACTAAGTAGTAGAGCTATATTTTGGTGTATTCAATAGTTATCAGACCACCTTCCTGCAAAAAAGGGACTGCTATCACCAATAAAATCTATTTTGTACTAAATATGTAGTAGTATAAATCAAAGCTACTCTGCAACCATGCTTAAAGTCAGACAGAACTAAATTTATTAAGGCTACTGTGTAAGAATGTGATTCTAGCCCAAAGAATGCTTGTTTATTTACTTCAATTATTGTAGTGTTCATTTCCTATTTCTCCAGTAGCATCTAGAAGCCGTAAGTTGGGTCAACAGTCTCTTCAGTTAAATATTGTTTGTACAGGTAGCTCCCTCTAGAAATATTGCAAGCATTGACGTTAATGTGGTTAACGCAGTGCCATTTATCTGCTAAACTACACTCACTGGTCTTTTGCATGCCCTTATCCCATTGCAAATACAAGATAAACCAAGTTAACTGAAAACATCTTAATTTAAATGAACACATTTTATTTCATACATGCAACAGATGTAGAGCCTGAATATGGGTACACGCCGTCCTTCAAGAGCTGAATGAACAAAGCCTTGAGCAATCTGGTCTGATCTCTGATCAGAAGGTTGGGCTAGAGATCTCCTGAGGTCTCCTCCGAACAGAATGATTTTACAGGCAGTGACTGTTGTTGAGAGAACGGTCTATAACTCATGGTGAAACAGCTACAGGTGGTTGTTTATCCATGCCTTGAGTTCGATTTTTTGGGGGTAATTTTATTATGCATCACTGTAAACTGATACAAATTAACTGACTCAAGACTGAATGTTTGCCCAGACAGTTCAAGAAGTTGACTAATTCAAATAAACTTAGTTGCATCACAGTCAAAACACTACTTTCCAAGAGGGTTAGTAAGACAGAGATCACGCTATGGCATTGGGTTTGGTGTTCACCTGTTAGCATACAGTGTAAAGTACACAGCACTTTTCAGTTGGTTATATATAGAAATGGAAAAAATATGAGGTTTTCTGATTTTTTCCTCTGAAATTCTGCATGTTTATTTTGTCCAACTTCCATCCATCATTTGTATCATCTTTCAGCTCAAGGTCAGTGTGAGAGTGAAGCAGTCGCCACCAGGGCGTCTTGTATCCCAGGTCAGCAGCAGCTATTGATAGCAGTGGTTACCTCATCACTACACACAAGTTCTTAAGAGGATGTAAATAACGTATCGAATAGCACCATTAAACAGGAAGTAAAGGTTTTGCTCTGTAAGGATATTTTCAAAGTTAGATGGCTGGAAAAATGTTCTCCTCCTACTATTTTGATAACATATGAGCCAAACAACATGTGGACTATATTTTATTAACCTTTGCACTTTTTCTTTCCTCCCAATCTCTAGTAACCTGGAGATGTTTCTCTACCCTCTGGCTTATTAGTGTGACAAAACAGTCACGTAGCACCTCTTAGTGCTGGCTTAGTGGGATTTATTTTCCATTGCATTTTGCCATACAAAAGGCAGAGGAAGGAAAGAAGGAAGGGAATAATGGAGGCTGCTAATCAGTTTATAGCTTGAGCTTTCTTGATTATAATTACTTTTTTTCTTCTAAAACACTATGAATCATGAATATTACTGTAAGTGCTTACATAAATGGAACAGTAAGTTTGAAAGATATCCACATGTATTATCTGATCTAGCTATGATGTTGGTTGGTAGAGATAATTATTTACTTTTATTCATTAATCACTGTGCAATAGTCCTGCTAGCTTGGAGAGTAACCAAAAAATTTGTTACAACAGGAGTAAACAAGTTCCTTAAATTCTTAAATATGTCCCTTTTTATCAACAGGTGTGTCTTCCTGACCAAGTGATCACGATAAATCACGTTGTTTTTGAAAACAACCCTCACACTTTTAGGTATAATTTCAAATCGAGAAACATGCTTACAGTCATCTGTTTGTAGATACCTCCGTTTTTGCTCTTAAGATGTGACATCCACCAAGCTGCCATACAGCTATAATGAACTGGATGAGAGAAGCTTTCTGTGTGATATCTGCTCCCTCAGGCATTCAGAGTTGGCACAAGCATGGCATAATCAAAAGGGAATTATGTTACACTGTCTGTCTTGGTTCAGCTTGAAAGCCATGATCCCATTCCCTTCTGAATCCCTTCACATCTCCTGTATATTGCAATCCTATTTGGAAAATGCTGTATGGATCTTGCTACAGAATCCAATCACAGAGGTAAATCAATGTTTTGAGAACAAATACAGTGTTTTTTAACTGTCCCTGACAAAGACTGGTTTAACCACTTCTTTAAAGTATATACTGTTGAGGAATCTATATTCTTCCCTGCTCTGATACCAAACTATCTTTATTAGGAAGTTTTTCTATTTCTAGACCTATCTTCTTGAGGAGAACATAGCAGATTATCCATGACCTATCTATGTAGAATATATCACCATCCTTGTATGGCATGTATCTAGAACAAGAAAATCCTTTCTTTTTCTCCTCCATGCCCCCTCCCCCCCAATTTCCTTATATGGTATAAATCAGGTGTTTTTTGCAAACTGAATAAAGGCACCAGACTTTGGAGGTCCCCAGTATTTAGCATTAAGAGTATAAATGAGTGATCCTGTGTAATCATACTCACATTACCATTATATTTTCTGCTACTTTGACCATCCATCATGGTGCAGACAGGGCACAACTCTGCTTCCTGAAATCATTTTCACTGACCCACTAAATCTAATGACATGCAAGGATGAGACGCGGACACAACAAGATATAATCCACTAGCAAAGTGATTTTTTTGAAAAGAGAGCTTTCCAAAATGTTTGTGAGAGCAGTCCCATTGAGACTATTCTGGCACGCTCACAGTATCTGGGAAGCTTTTGTTTTCTGCCCACATTGTGATAAATATCAGTGCATCCACCTGAATGTTCTTGAACAAAACTGAGCTACAGATATCTCAGCAACAAATTGATCGGTCTTTTACTTGCATAAATGCTGAAAATTCTTTTCTCCTATTTATCCCACTCTATTGCACAATGCTACTATTAATTATTGTTGCACAAAGTGCTCCAGTGAAACTGCTTTAGAAATAAATGCATACGGTCATGGGTTTCATTTATTCTGTGTATTTCTTGTAGCCATTTTTCTGGGGCAAAAACCTGATTTGTTACCTTGTAGTTCTGAAATGGAACATTATGTTTATACGTATTTTCAGAGTAGTGTTAGTCTGATGTTTATTGAGCCTGTTATAGTTGGAAAAATGTGGAGAAAATAGGAGCATTTGCCCCTTGGAAGATAGAACATGATTAAGCAAAGCAGTTCAGTATTGTATTGCAATCTGATAAAATAATGTCCCACCACTGACCTAGTGAACCTGCCACAGAACTGCATCTTATACAATATTAGGGTTTTTTCAGCATAAGAAATGTTAAACAAATGGACACACTGAGAGCCAGCAAAATTGTACCAACCACTAGAGCACAGCAAATGAGCAAAGTAATTATGCTATGCACACTACACAGAAGAAGACGCATAACACAAAATAAAAAACAAATATGCTTTTTGAAATTCATTTGGGAGTTATTCCACAATTATCAAAACAAAATTAAACCCACTGAAATTAAATGTGAGTACCCTTAAATACAGAGTGTCTTTGACAAAAATGAGCCAGTGGACCATGAAATACTGTCTTAGGGATAGGTTATTCAAGAAAAGCATCCCACCGTCATTAAAACTCTGGAAAGCTCTGGTTCTAACCTGTGAGGTTTGCATCAGAGCTGAAGCATGACCACATTAGAGGTGTTCCATACACCGTTGTAGGTAGAGGAGGTGTTGAACAGTTGATGCAGCAGTAGAGGTGCCCAAGCTTGGGTGCCTATGATCCAGCTGTTGCTATCCAGCAGCACCAAGGATCCCAGAGCTCAGCTTCTGCCTGCTCCAGGGCAGAGAGACAGAAAATTTGGCACTTTTTTGGTCTTGCAAGTCATGTCAGTCTTGTGTAAGTTCCCTGCAGTTTAGAGGAAGGGAGGACCACATATAGATGAGTCTACCCACCGAACAGGTTATCTGGCAGCGCTAAGCTTAATGCATTGCTGTGTGTCTGTCTTCAAAGCTGTTTCGTGAATGATGAGCTAGTCCACGGTTGTATTTTTCCTGCATTTTAAATGGGGGTTTGATTGTTCCTAAAACCTCTTCCATTGCTCCTTTCACTGTCATCTTCATATTCTGACCAGTTCAGCCTTAGGGAGTCAGTATGCCTCAGGTGCCTCAGTTTGTACAGACTTGTAAAGAGACAGGGTAAACCTGATGCATTGAAGGATTACTCCCTGTACAAATGCCAGAGTTAGATGCATATGCCAAGTCCTTGCATTAAGAATGTACAAATATTTAACCTGTCCTTGCATAAAAGGAGTCTACCGAAATAGCTTCCCTCTCTTTGAAAAATATGATCAGACCTCACTGCTGTCTTTTAAAACTGCACTGTGGCACTACTCACCTTTCACATTGTTTAGTGGTGGCTGAACAACTCAACATGAAAGCAGAAGACTTAGTTTGCTGCCCCTTTCAGTCTTGAAAGGTTTCAGCCCACATCCTTCACCTCACAGAACAGAAGTTTAATCTTTTTCAACTTTGGGCTATTCTGGGTACTTTGTACTTCACTTCTTAATGCTGCTACTCAGTACATGTGTGCAGGAGAGGAAAATGACATAAATGTGTCTCTCTAGCCTGGTGCTTCATTTGACATGGGAAGCCGTGTTTTGCAGTTGCTTTCCTGGGAGAGTTTCCGTAATTTAACTGTCATCATGCAACATGCTTAAACTGCCCAGATAAGATGGAGAGAACCCAGACTTACTTTTTTCTCTGATCTGTCAGCAAAAATTTTTGGTCACCTCTTTTTACACGATTATATTTCCTGGCCCCCTGACTTCTGCATTCTTGGCTGCAAAGAGTAGCACCTTCAAAACAGGATGATGGCAAGTACCTCACCTGCAATATTCCTGCATGACCCCATATATGATCCATATATGTCCGCTGTTAATTATTGTCTTCTTCTGCAAGATGGAAGAGAGGAGATTGAAAGCTCTCAGGCTGAGGATGCATTTTAGCTCAGGACCCATGCTTCTTGGATGAATGTACTGTTCACAAAGTTACTATATTTTAAGGAAAAGATCACAATCACATCTATCTTGGGTACCCTATGAAGGAGTTTCTTAGTTGGGGGTCCTCAACACTCCCAGACTCTATTCCAGCTTAAGTCAGAACCAGATGTTAAAATTCTTATTACAGGACAGAAGGACCTTTAAGAGGACATGCATGTTTGAGATGCTTTTAGGCAGAGGTAGAAATAGAGCCAGGGATTGTATAGATCATAATTTGTGAGCTATGTTCTTTAATTTTACACAAATTCTTCTCTGAGTTTCTGTCCTTTATTGTTACCTGCCATCCGTCATCTGTATCAGGAGTCATCATCACCAGGATCTCCCACCTCTTGTGCCAGTCTCTGCATATTGCATGGGGGTGTCGGGTTTGCCAAAAGGCAGTAGTGATCAATTAGTTGAAATGCCTGAAGTGGAAAAGGCTTCAATGACATTCCTGTAGCATATCTATGATTTTTTTTTTCTGTGTGTATCTGTGCATATTTAGGATTCACAGATTTTCTTTCTATCTGCAAGTCAAATCAAGCTCCAACTAATGCTTCTGACTTTAAATACCTGTAAGAGAGAATATTTTCTTTTGTCTTTTATATTCTGTCAGCTACTTTAGGGAGTTTATTATTTATTCTCGAATACACTTCTTCTCTCACCATGTATACTCCAGTACTATTAAAAATGAGCAATTCAGAAGTGTTGCTGTTATTTGGATAATCTTAATATTGTACAAGCATCAGACTACCTGACCTCAGTTTCTCCCATTTCCTGCATTACACAACCTGGCAACTCAGACTTCTGATTAGGCTTTGTAATTCCAAATATGTGTCAGAACTTACATGTCACAATTGTTCAATATATCTAAGTGTAACAGGTAAAACAACAGGGAAGTTGTTTTCCTGAAAATTGCAATAGCTTCCATTTTGTTGTGTGGAATAAACACATACATTCTTTTTCTTCTCACATCCTTATGTGTTTGCAGTGCCATGCATTTTGCTGTAATAAATTAGCCTTATATTTGCACTAAAAATATTTGCACTAAAAATGTAGGCCATATTGCAAAAGTCAATAATTTCAAAGGGCTTTTTTTTTTTTCTCAGAAGTGTTTTTTTTAAACCAACCATTTTTCAACAAAGATGTTATATCCACAAGTTGAAAAAAGAATACAAACCAGGTCTGTTGCAAAGCTTTTGGAATATGTAACATTCTCTTGTTATAAAATTCTGGAACATCACTTTTTTGGAAGGAATAATCACTCTGTTCTTCTTTTTCTTTCCTAAGCTTTAATTCATCTGGTTTTGGTCTTACTTTTCAGAGAGGGCTCATCATGCTGGGCAGCTGTGATAACAGGCTGATGGGTACCAGGTAGGCTCAGGGGAACCTGAGAAAGAGGGAGCTCTTGAAGTATGTAAGGTTTTGCCCTGGGGGTTTTGTTTGTTTTGGGTTTTTTGGGGGGGAAGAGGGGGGGGCCTTTCAGATCTAAAAAAACTCGCCATGATCTGGGAACATGTAGCTGTGTCCCTCTGGAAACTGGGAACTGCTGATTGCTACAAATCTGTTTGAGGCTGGAAAATCTGCAGCTGGCAGAGACAGTGCTGAGGCTTACAGTACTGCCCCTGCGGCTTTCCATCTACTGATGGAACGATGCAGGGTTTAAGTGAGTGAACATGTGCAGGTGTCATTCAGCCCCTGCAAGCAAGTGGGGTTTTATTCTGGAAATCAATCCCCTAAAATCAGTCACAAAACATATGTAGGGATGCGAATGAGAGCAGCTATATCTGGCCTAAAGAGAAGTGATGAAAATTACATATTTCACTCAAAGAAAGCTTGACAGATTGTAAAGACAAACCACAAATAAATCAATGTAAACTCAAATTCATTTGCACAGCTATAGGAAACCCCATTTCTTCATTATGTGGACCACCTCTTCCCATTCTCCACCTCTCCAAAAACACAAAGTTTAAGTAGGGTGGAAGTTTTGATAGAGATAAATAGCTTTCAGCTGCTGGTGGGCAACTTGCAGCCAAGCTTGCCCATAGGCTCCCATGAGGAGGTGATATAAGGCTAAATTGAAGACATCATAGTGCAAGCAAATGTGACTGACCACTTCATGCTAATGTGAGCTGGTGCCATCACAAGTGCTCGAGACAGTGCACATTTCTGAGGCTGTCACTGCTACTGACTCTGAGACTTGGCTGAGAAAAAGCACTTTGTTTAAATTATTGCACTTGCTCGGAGTGCAAAACGCTTTGAGTTTAAATGAATCAAAGGCAAAGAATACTGCTTATCCTAGACATGGAAATTTCAATTCTTCAGAGAGATGAAAAAGAACTAATGCTTAATGACTGTGTGCACTTCCAGTAATTACTAAAGAATAAAGTCTGATATCAGTGGTATAGGAAAGTTACATTATGTAAAACTTGCATTAAATGAAGGGAGTTTTGGGGGAAGGATGTGCATTCATAGCATCTTTTTCATTTGAAAGGTTTTACTACTGGTAATGAAAATATGCTGTCTCTCCTTTAAACAAAATAGAAAATGTACCATTTCCCTAGAAATACCTGAGAAAAACAAAACACTTTTCTGAGTTTAAATCAGGGATCTTGGACTCTGGATTGTTTTTCCTGCTTTATGATAACATCACTTATATGTATCCTTGACCGAATCATTAAATCTGTAAAAATCTAGAAAAAACCTCTTGTTTCTGAATGCCATGAAACACTGAAAAGGCTGTCAGTTTCCAAAGGTACTCAATGCCAACAAATTTGATTGAAATCAGTGAAGTCTGCAGATATTCACAACCCAGTAAAGACAATGGGTGCCCAAAAATTGAGGCAGTTATAATTGGTGGGGACATGTGAAAATGGATTCCCACAAAAGCAATGAAACATTGAGAAGTACAAAGGGTAAAGGACTAAATCAGAAGAGCTACCCCAAAAGATGCTGACAATTTTTCTTGATGAATTCAGTAACCCCCCAAAATGTTGGCAATATTGTATTTGTTTTTTCATTACTCCAAATATTTGGCGGTCTTGCAATCACCTGTCAAACACTAATTAATTTTCTTTGCACCCCCTTGATCTGAGGACCATCTTCACCTTCTGTGTGGAGAATCACGGTTTTAAAAGGTGACACCACAAGCCAGAAGTAGGAGATTTGGGGTCTCTGACATCTCTTGCTTTCCTCATGGGACTGGAACAACAGATTAGTATCAGAGGGGGATTCCTTGCTGCTTCTTTATTTGTACTTCTGTGGGGTGTTTCTGTCTTCCTATCATTCAGCAGTGTTCAGACATAAATTCCTTGCTCTGCCAAGAGAGAAGCCTCTCGACACTTGGAGGTGTGAAAGCGGTGAGTGCTGTTTGTTGGAGTGCATGGCAGGGTGCCAGGCAGGTAGGTGGGTGGGTGGGCTGGAGGCAGAAGCCACCTAACACACAAGATAAGATGTCTTGGGAGGAAAAACTCCGAATCTTTCCTGTGTCAGGCTGACATTTAAAGATGAAACTAAAAACAATCCTCCCCCACCCCCAACACACACAGATGCATAAAGAAATTGAGAACTTTTTCACTAGTGTTTGTTTCAAAAAAAGAGAAATCCTGTAGCAGGGTAGAGTTTCATTCTTTCTTTGAATTCCTCTGGCATTTGGATGTATTCATTCCCTGAGGACACCTGGGATGCTTTTTGAGGATACCCATGACAGACATTTTCACTTTGTGAGGAGCAGTAACAGAATTTCAGAATGCCATAAAATCTCAGTGTTTTGAGTTGTTTGGTTTTGTTTTTTTTAATGTAATTAAAAAAAAAAAAAGAAGAAAAAGAAAAGGCAGGAAGCAGGTTTCCTGACTGAGTTAAAAATTAGAAATGCCAAAAAGTGAGATGGGGAAATGACTCACCCCAAGGTCGCACAACAGCTTGGATGCAACAGAGGTGAAAGAATGTGAAAATCCCATTTTGTTTCCCTAGAGAGAGGACCCTCATCCTTCCTGGGCATCTCTGGAAACCAGCTGGGGAATGAAAGCCTCTGTCCCTGCCTGTTTCCTTGGAGATGGAGAGCAATGTCTGTAGCAGCAAGCATGAGGGGAAGTTGCCTTCTTGCAAACAGAGCCAGGTATCAGCTGGCCCTCAGCTTGGTTGGATCCAGACGAGCAAAAAGTCTGCAGTGCAGAAAAGGAGCTTCTTTCAAGTGAACGTGTAGGACATGATGATAGGAGGTGAGGTCATTTCAGAGTAGGATGTAGAAAATCCAAAATTAAAGCTAAATCTTTCCTCAAAGCCTGTACTTTCACATTGCTAGGAATAAGGTACATTGAATATGCAGGAGTTTGGAAAAGCAAGGAGTTTGCCAAGTTATGTAATTCAATTGGATGTTCTCGCTCTAACTACTGACCTGGATCAAATCTGCCGCCAACTTGCTCTTAGAGAAATCAGCAGCTGGTTCTAGTACTGGCCTGGGACACATTATTATGTTCATTGCATGCATTTTCCAGTGGAAAACTTATTAGACAAATCAGAGAATAATATATTCTTTTACAGATTTTATATATATATAGCTATATGTTAGAGCCAGTCTGGCCCAAACCACGACAAAACCAAAAAGATTTATTTTTATGCACCTCTATGTAGTTTTGTGGCTTTTGGCATTTTGTGCAAGTATCCGTCTTTGTTATAGGGTGTTTTGTGGAGGAGTTTGTGTCTTGTGTTGTGTGGGAGTGGCAGGAAAGGATGTGAGACTTTGCTGGGCTTACGAATCTGTTGTCAGACCGCCCGCCCTGGGGGGGACTGGACTCTAAGCACAGAATATCTCTTCCAGGACAACTTTCTGAAGAGCTCTTCTCATCAACTCCAGTGTGCTGTGGCCATACACTCAGAAAATATGCAGCTTTTACAAAGTGTTACCTGACAGATTGTGTAGATTGGTATCAAATTGCATTAAGCCATCTCAAATTTGTGGCTCAACCTAAGAATTCAGCTGTACCCTGCAATCTCCCGGTTTACCTGACCTGTCAGTTAACTTGGCCTGTCTTTTTTATGGGCAGCATCTTTTAGCCCCTTTGTTGGTTTGGGGTTTTTTTTATTTATTATTATTATCGTTTTATGTTAATTTTCATTTACACTAACCAACGTTTGTGTAGACCGCAGGCACTATCCTGACTGGTTGCTCTACACCTAGCAGTTCTCTGGTGTGTGAAATAATCATGCTTTGAAATGCTGGAAGACTGCAGCTTCTCCACCCTCCCACTACCTCCACAACTTTACTTCCTTCAGTCACCTCAGCTGTAACAGCAACACTGTTCTAACATCATTGCATTGTAGTCAACCTCATTACTCACGCTTGCAGGCAGTCATAACAATTCCAAAGAATCATTGCTGCAGATAAAAAGGCAAATGAATTTATGACAGCCAATTATAGGACAATTAATAATTACATCGTGATGTGAATTCTTAACATGAATAGTGGCTTTTCTAGAAAGAATGCTGGCATTTGACAGTGGAGTCTGTGGTTAAGTATTAAATAACATAGCACACCAAAGGAGTGGTGTCACTCCACCAAAGTTAATGAAATATTTCAGTGGAGCCTGGTCCATTTTGCTCAGATTCCAAATAAAGTGCAGAGATTTTAAGAGAATATATCAAATGTGAAAAATAAGTGACATACTTACGGAGTGTTTTCAGTCTTGTGGCATGCCTGGTCCCTAACAGAGAAGTCTCTGTTGAACCTCTGTTGGATCAAGGTTTGGCACAGACTTGCAAAAGGGTCATAAATGAAACAAAGAAGGAAAGAGAGGCAAAAAAGAATCTATAATATAGTTATACTTTTCTTCCTCAAGCATTTAACTTAGGAAGGCAGACCTACATGCAAGAAAAAGGGTTGCATGTGGGTTTTTGGCTATCACAGGCGTATGGAAGGAGATACACTGCAGGTTATAAAGCACAGATTCCAGGAACCAAAGTTCATGTTGCTCAGAAGGGAAATGCAGATACATCTGTGGATATAGTTGAGTCTCTGGACACCAAGGAGTACAGGAGGCATGAATTAGGGATTTGGGTGATGTCCTCTTCCTGAACTTTTCTTATGGTAGGGAAACTTCTACCAGTGACATATTTTTGATTACTTACTCTTCCCCAAAGCTTCAAATTTCAGAGGCTCTGCTGTTACATTGTTATTGCTCTATGTTTTTCTGCCCCTTGTTTATTTTTTAACAGCTTCCCCTTTTAAAATTTTAAAATAACTCTTTCTCTGCACGCAACCTGTATGAAGGCAGAGTCTCTTACCTCAACTTATGTGGTTAGGAAACCCTTATTTAAAATGCCTTCTCTCCCCCTACCTCCTTCCTATACAAAACCAACCCAAACAAACAAAAGAGGCTTTCTTGGAAAGTTGGCAATGGTTTTCTGAGCTCCCACTGTCATTTCTTCTTTAAGATCTTCAATTTGTTTGTTTATATGTTCATGTCTTTAGGCCTTTCTTCCTGATTTTATTGCTGGAGACCATGAGAGCTGCTATTTGTTCCAGAAAGCAGATTTATTATTTCTTATCTACCCAAACTATGACTTCCCTTCCACTTAAAGTAAAAAAAAAAAACATAACAATTTACTCTTCCAGTATGCACTTTAACTCCTGTGGCTTAGAGCCTTAAGCTGTGAAACAGCACATCTTTGGTGGGTTGTTGCAATTGAAAATCAAGAGTGGAAGGCACTCTATAAAATTTAGGTGATGCATGCCACAACCAGCTGCAATCTCGTCAATTCCAGAGTATGGCTTGATGATGGGAGTCAACATGCCATAATAAAATTTTTAAATAAAGAATAAATATGCCTTTTGCATCATGTGATATCGAGTGTCAGAATGGAGCTGGTTGGGGAATTTGCAGATAATAACAGTTATGTGGTGGACACCTGAAATTTTTATAAGCGCTTCTCAAGCTCAGAGACACACCTCGTGAAGGCACAGGGGCTGTAGTTTTTATTGAGCCCTCTGTGTGTGGTTTGCCACACTGCTGCCTCTGCCTGAGGAAGGATGTACCACTATGCCAGCAGAAGCCCAAAGTGATACTCACACTGGACTAGCAAAGAACAGAGTGCATGCACAAAGGAAAAGAGAAAAGGGGCACCTTCACAGACACATGCGCACAAGACTTGAAATCATTCATCCAAATGAAAACTTTCCCAAGGAGTGCATTTAAATTAATGGAAAAACTCCTCCACCCAAATGCAATTTTTCTTTGTATTTCCCAAGAAAATGCCCAATATAGGATAATAACAGAATAATCCAGCAGACTCTGAGAAGGTGAATATCCAGGATGATTTCTTTCTAACCCGTTTGAGCAGATGACAAATTTGAATCCAGTCATCCCACACTTCAGAGTAGGGCTCTAGATACCTGACTGTCAGTGCATCCCAGGGAAGGCAAGGAGTTGGTTTGTATATGTAACTGAAAACACATTTTAAAAGCTTCAGTTCTGTTTTGCAACAGACTGGAAAATGTATTTTGAAACCTGAATTTTCCACAAAACACAATTCTGGACCTCTTGCCATTCTTCTTCAGACATCAGCATCTAAAATTGTGCAATGGTCTTTTGATTACCTACAGAGTCTTAGTTCATCTGTACATGTAAAAAGGTAATTCAGGTCATTTAGTTGTAAATAGAAAGATGATTTCTGGCAGGCACTGAAATGCATGTGGGAATTTATTTATTTGCTACACTGAATGAAGTTCTTCATGCTAACCATTACTACCTAAAACACAATCACAGCTAGTGGCAGCTGAGCATTCACCACGCTGTTCTTTTGAGATACATAACCATCACGACAAAGAAGAATACAAAGAAGAGTTAGTGATAAGAAAGCCTTGGTAAAAAAGAGTTCTGTGCTGATTGCATTTAAAGATTTCCAAATTCAAAGTTGAAGTGTTAAAAAGCTCATGATGAAAGAAATTCTGCTTTTAATGAAAGCTGAGTTATGCACAACCACTTTGACAAGAATAAGCACAAGGCAAATAATCTGAAATGTTTAAGGGTCCCTATGAGTATGTAGTACTACAGATTGCAGTATCAAAGTGTTGGAAGTTATAGTGGCTTCTTATATTCGTCATGTTTTTTCTTTTTCCTGTGGAGAATTATGTTGATATAAAAACTCACTTTAAAACAACAAGCCCATTTTTTACACCTGTTGGTTCTGGGGCAGCCTTGACATTGTTATAATTTTGCAAGGTATCAACAATGTTGTGAGTGTCTTCCACAGCAAGAGGGAAACAATAAGAGAGTGAAATTGGTAGAATATGGGGATGGTCAAACTAGACACCTTTGCAGGGGTGACTCAGGGAGCCATCCTGGCTTGCTAACACTTAATCCACACATTTCACGAGAGTAAATGAATCTGGAAGTGTATGTGTGCAGGTGTGTCTGTGGATTTTCCTTCCTTCATTTTGCATTCCCTGATTTTCCTGGGGGAGAATGTTTGTGTTGTGATGAATCACCTGTGCAGATCAGGATTTCTTCCTGTGACAGCATATTTTTTTGTGTTTCCCGTTCTTTGTCTTCTAAATTCTTCTATCTCATGTCACTGGCTGCTATGAGAAAGCTACAAATTGCCTGGGTGATACTGCTGTTGAAACACCTGGGAATAAAATGCCTTTTGAGCAGATAAGTCCATAGGTGGCTGACCTTACTGTGGCGCTGTGGTTCATCTTCTCAGGACTGAGGAGTCTGACAATAGGTAGAAGTCCCATCTCACTCTCACATAGCGTTAACAGAGTCTACGACCAGAAGACCACATATGACAATTGCAAAATTATGGCTTCTCTGAAGCCAGCAGAAATCTAGTAACTTAAGACCAGAGTTTCATTTTCTGGAATCATTCTGACAAAGTACTTCGAAGTCAAACTGAAAAGACAGGAATGCAACCAAACTACAAGCAAAATGAGTAAGAAAAAATGGCAAAGGATATTGATTCTCCCTTCTTTTGTGTCTTTTGCAGTTGTTATCTTGAAAGGAAGAGAAGGCACCTCAAACAAATTGGAAGGATGACGTCCTCCTTTCCAAGGGTGCTGTGAGGGTTATCTACAAAGTTATAGTCTGAACTGAACCTCATCTCTGCTCTCAGTTGCTTTTGCAAATATATAGGTGCACTTTCATCATGCTCATTTACAAGAGACTCCAAATGTTTATAAGTGCTACCGCTATGTTTAATTGTAACACGAAACCACTAAACTATTACAAAAGAACTCCATACATGGGGAAATCTCAAAGCTGCTAGGTGAGACAGATAACAGTGAAGACTGTACAATTGCTTGCTGCTTATGTCCTTGCAGGGTAGGTCCCTTCCCCCAATACTGATTTCCAGCTTTTCTTTTTTACCTGCTTTGAAAAACTGTCCTCTTGGGAGTCTTCCTTCTCCCACTATCTGCAAAGGATAAGTTTGGGTCCCTTACAAAAAAATCTTCCTAATTCCCATAGATCTTTCAGTCTGCCCGTAATTGCAGTTTAGTCTCTATCTGTCACAGCTCCATCCTATTTCTCCAGTCTGGACATGTTCAGCGGTCATCAGAAAAGGAACAGCAGCCCTTTTCGCCACTGCCCACCCTCTCAGTGTTTAAACAGAGTGTAAAATGTACATGTGCTAATAGAGTAAATTGCACAAGGTCAAATCAAACATCTTTACCATCTGTCACAGATGTAGATAACTGGACATAAGGCAGCAGGAACTTAAGCAAAGACGTGAAAAAAATACAAGCGAGTGATTCAGTCCAACTCATGACTCAAGACTCATCAGCATCTTCCCTATAAATAACTATGATGTTTTCATTTCTTTTTCTGGAGTTTGACTGTATTCCCACAGGCCTGTATGTGTGTTTCCCACAGCGTCTCAGTGGAAAAAAGTCTGATTTTAATATGAAGAAAACTGGTGTGTGCCAGAAGCCCCAGTTGCAATCAATTCAAGCTACCCAGTAAGGAGACAATGATGTTCTTTTCCTTGCAAGAAACAGGATTCAGCCATTCCCATCGAGGTTAGGAGTCGTACCTGGGTAAGGACTGAATGATGTGAGGAAGGGAAGGATCTGTGTCTTCTCCTTTCCTTTTACCTATGCAATTTCACTAGAAAAAAAATGCATTCAACTTCTGTTTACTTGCCTTGCCTGCACTCAAGCCACTAGTGGGGAAGGGTCTGTTTTCTATCTCATATTTGCTGTTATAAAATTTATAAATGAGTCTGCTATTTCAGCATTGTCTCCCTCTGCATTTTGATCCCTGAATCTGAGGAAATTAGGACCATACGGTTGAAAATACCAGCAACTGCAGTTGATTTTTCTTCCTTTAAAAGTTGTCTTAAGCCTCATAACATGCCATATGCAGTAAGCAAATACAGTTTCAACAGAGCCTGTCTGAGGCAACCATCCAATACCACCCTATAAGTGGATCCCTATCTAAAAAGTAAATAAAACTGTGTTAAGTCTGGGGAAAAGGAAGAAGAGCTTAAGTTAAGAAGGATTTTAAAGCTGTTTCTTCTTTGAAGTGGTTTTACTGCAAATCATCTTAGTGTAAAACTCAGCATTAGAACTCGTGTCTTCTCAGATCACCGGTGTGGAATTCACCCACAGTTTACAGAACCAAAAAGGGTATTTTTTACATCATTTAAGTATTTCCATGTGAGGGGATGTTTCATAATCCGTGGATGGTGTCTGCTTACTCTCTCAGGTCAGGCCCAAAGAGGCTGTGTGTCTAGTTTGGGTAACTACGTAATTTGGAGTTGAACTACCTCCACTTAGCACATCAGTGCACATCATGGACTGACTTTGGAGCAGTTACCGCACATTACCTTTGGAGGACTAATGTCACTCCACCATGAAAACACCTGAAACTCATGCAGCGTGGACACTGGGTGCTCAGCACCGAATATTTCATTGTATAGATCTGTTCTTATAGTATCACATCACTTGGCAATACAGAAATTGGCACAGGCCATTACAGAAAGCCACAATGGAAGAGGAACTGTGGTCTTTTCATTAGCAAAATCACCTCTAGAGGGATGGTAGCAGTGCTAGGACCTGAATGCTGAAATCCTGAATGCCATCTCCTATTCTGAACAAATACAGTGCATCCTCACCGATTCTTCTAAGAAGTGGAACACTAATTGAATTTCTCTGCTCATTCTTAGTGGGATCATGGTTCACAATTGTCCTCTAGTTGCATGCCTCACTGCAATTTTACTTTATCTCACCAACTGTGATTATGAAAACTGGCTGTGTGGCTTACAGTGAATCATGCTGTGATTTACTTTGAAGAGGTCAGCTTAAAAAATCTCCCGAGAGGAATTTTATTAGATGCAAACTGCACCATGCCTGCATTAAAATGCAGCCTAAGTATTCTTACATCCATTTCACCCATACCATTATATTGTTCTCTCTGTTTCACCATTATAGACTGATTGGAGGTGTTTTTTTTCTTTAAAGTGGATGGGTCAAAAGAATTTTTCTACAAACACAAAGTCAATTGCATTCCACTGAAAATGATAACAAATAGCTCCAAAGCCTCAGTTACACTCTGTGACAAGTGGACAAGATGGACAGGAGAGTGTAATGGAAGGGCAGATGTGGAAATTATAATTTAGGAATCACTCAGCCCAGAGGTTTGCAAGCATTTTTACCAACTGGCAAGAAACAATGAAAGCCACCATATAACAAAACAATTTCCCTCTTTCATTCAAGCCAGACACTCTTAAAACACAGGTCTCTGCATGCGTTTCCCAGCTAAGGAGAATAAATCATAAGTATTAATGTAAAACAGCACAAAATTAGCTATCAGTGGTCCACTAAGCTATAACTGTTGTACCCGATTTCATCAACCACCTTCCACTTGAAGACAAGACTCTCATGCAGAATTTTAGTATCAATCTTGTAGTGTCTGTGTGAGCTATGAGACCATGTAGATAAATATTCCTATTTGATTTGAATGTAGTAGAGGAATCCCTGTCTCATGCCTAGGATAGCTGGGAAAGACAGTTATCTTTCTGTCTTAGTTAATAGAGAAGGTATAAATAAAGAATGCCAAAACCAGTGCAGCAGGTATTTTTGATTTCTCAGTGAATTGTTTTCTACCAGGAACGGACACTTTTTGCCAATCTACATAAGGTCTTAACAATATTATTTTTTATTGTTACTAAGGATACTGCAGAGCTGTTAAATAACAAATACATATCTGCAGTTTTGGCTAAACTGCCATCTTTAATCATGTCATTCCAAAATGGTTTATGTAAATCAAAAAGTGACTTGAAGAATCAGTTAATCTCTACTTGTCGAGACTGAGACAGCTAGTGGAAATGCAGTATTTCCTGGCATGGCATGACATGTCATCCTGGCAATATGCCTGCAGATCTGGCAGCAAGTAGATGAAGACACCTGGCAGGAGAAGAGAATTGGGATGTATTTTTAGGATTGATGCATTTCTGCTTTGAAAGTAGCAGTGGTAATACAGTATGCAATGAGTAAATCCCTCTGTACACTCATGCATTTTGACCTGTCCTAGCTCTATACATGCCACCAACACGCATAAAATACTTAGATATCTATTGAAACGATAATAAGAGATAGGTAAAAAAAAAAAGTATTTTCTGAATTCTACTTATTTCTGTTTCTTGAATTATCCATGTTATGATTTCTTTGGAAAATATTATTTGTATCCATAGTTGAATATTTTTTACGGTTCATTAATCAACATTTGATCACAATGATTCTGTATTCAAAGACTCAGTGATGCTCAAAGACATAATTTTATATGCTTAAAATCACTTTTTAGATGACTGTAAATCATAGAATTAGGTTCCTAATGAGGCTGTTACTAATTTCTAAGTTGACTTCCAAAATTCTGCTGGTACAATTGTCTGTGAGAATGGGAATTATTGAAAAGAAAATGCCATAGTGATTTAAAAGCACTTAAAATTAAAATATCCATGCAATCTTCCCCTGATACTTGCTCAACTCATAATTAAGAGGCCCCAGCTCTCAATCTTTCTCATTTGCAATGCCTAAGCCAAGGTATTTCAAGGTATACGATTAATTGATTTTAGCTTTGTTAATACCTGTACTAAACCAGAGCTTTATGTCAGAACAGCAGCACTAAAAGTCAGGGAAACATTGTCACTTGATTCCATCTAAAGATATAATTGTATATCATCTGCATATAATTAGAAGCAGGTGCACTCTCAGGCAACAAAGAGGTAACACTAAAAATTCAGTAAAACAGAAGTCTGAGATACACATAGCACTTACAGAAGATAATTAATCAGCCTGGGAAACCATAAAGAGAAATTAAATAGGGTATCTGGTATAATATGCTTGAAAAGTTCATTTGTAAATTTTCCTTAAACAAAAACAGTGAAACTGCCAAGAATGAAGGTGATATATTAAATTACGTGCTACATATACTAAACTGGAGGTAGTTAGAGAATTTAGGCTTGTTAACATGTTAAGCCTAAAGGTCTTTGCTTCATACCCTGCAAAGTGTTCACAGGATGCCAGTCCCCCAGCATTGACACCTATTCAAAGTTGTGTTTAGAAAATTGGGGCTTATGTGTATATAAACAAGAGCCCATCTATGGACTGGCTTTACTCACTCCAACAGTTGCTTCCCATACTACTATTTCATTTCACATTTCATTATTTCCTTCCTTGACACAAAGTCCATTCTTATCAAGGGGAAATTTTCCATTGACATTCAATGGGCATTGGATTATATCCTAATTTGTCCATTCCCAAGAAATCAAGTCTAGAGCTGCCTAACTGCTGTAAAATCAGCATTCAAAGAAGACATTCATTTAGACTCTGAATGGCTGTTCAGTTCAACTAAGCCTCAGTCCTGAAAATTGTATAATCAGGTATTTGCTCAATGAACAGCTGTTTTGCACCTATATTCCTATGTGCACAATATTATATTATTGTTTTTCACCATTCATTATTCATTAATATCCTATGAGACATCACTGATTTTTTTTCTTTTTTTACAAAACTGCCATTTCTCAAGGAGTCTTATTTTTTGCTTTTCCCAGCATTTTTCAGCCATTGGTTTTTCAAACAGAAAAAAAAAAAAAAGACACACCAGTATTTTTGGCTCTTGTCTTCTTTATTTTTCCCTATCTTTCTTTTCCTGATGACATTTAACAGATAATAATGAAAACCTGAATACATTTTGTTTGGTCAATAAACAAAACGAGTGTTACAAATTAATTATGATAATTTATTTTTGAATAGTCCCCACTTTGAAATTTTCAGACATCTATTCAATGGAAGAAGAGTAGCATATCTCATTCAGAAACAGGAAAAAAACCCTGAAATTTAAACAAATAGTGCATGAACACATCATGAGCCGAAATGTGTTTGCTTAAATTAGTCATTGAACAATTACAAACAAGAAATAAGTATGCAAGAAAATCAGTGTGATTTGCAAATTATTTGCGAACAGAAAAAGAGCAGCCAAATACACCGGATAACTGATTAATTGTAATTAAAATGTGGGGCCCTGATCATGCATAGCAAATTTCCCACTGATCTGATTTCAGTGAAAATAGGTTTTGGTCCATGCTAATGAATTTTCTCCTCAAATCAATAGATTTCAGTTCTCCTAAGGAAAGTACTTGGTTCATTTCAGCAATAAAACCTGCCCCCATTACCTAAAAAGTGTCATTAAAATTATTCACAGAAGTAGTGAGAAAAAGAGATGGTTCTACAGGACCTGTTGATGTGTGTTTGACAAAAGTACTTGGATCTCTGGCAGCACAACACAGATGGACACGACAGCATGACAGCATCAAATGTCTCAAATAAGTATATATTGATGGATAAATATTTTATTTAAACAACAGTTTTGCATCAACATACTCAAAGATGTGTATTTACAACTATGTCTTTCTCCATGAGTATAGCAAACCAGCAGCAGCATTTGGTTTTTCTGGAAAATCCATAAATTTTGTACCTGGCTCGATAGAGTCTGCATTTTTTGTTCAGAGTAGTGGGCTCCTGGTCCAGTTCCACCTGAAGCTGTCAAGAGCTTTGCTCATGACCTCTTTGAGGCTAGGAATAGCATGTACGTCTGCATTGCCTGCAAAGAATGGATATACGACTGCCTTCAAGGCCGGAGCCAACAGCAATTTGCACAAACACGTAAGTCTGGGAGAGGAGTGCACTTGGCAGATGCCCATCTCCGCTCTGCCTAAGAGCATCCAGGTGGGTTAGCAAACTGCCAGGGCAGATGATCTGCAATGTAGTAATTGCAAAGTAGTAATGAAGAAAAACTAACCTGAATCCACCAAAATCGCTCCAAAATTCAGATGTTTCCCTTCAAACGAGCTAATTCAGTAATATTTCCACCTTTCTTACATCACTACTCAGTGTCTGAAAAATAACACAAGAGTTTTTGCATGAATTTTGGAGTGCACATGGGCAAATAAGATTCATACTCCCATGTTTGAAAGGAGGAGCATTGGAAATCATTGTTAAATCTGAGGTTAAAAATTACTTTTGCTTCCTACTGTGTGCAAATGTAAATTAAATAAGCAGAAACAAGCCAGGGAAAATGCTGCTCAGTTGGAAGCAGAAAGTTCCTGATTTTCCAGCTCTGAAAAGGAAAGATTTTTTGTAACATAGAGGTAGAATGTTTCCAAAATTTTGAATCAGGGTATTAACAACCTGAAGATATACTAATCATCCTAGTGTTATGAGAGAGTTATCCAGGCAATGATTAGTCCAGAAATTGAGCCTGACACCAGTTTAACCCTGGAGTAACACCAATGATTTGCAGTGGCATGGGGGCAGAACCCAGAACTGGGACGGGGGCAGGAGGTCCCACAAGGAACACGAAAGGGAAAAGTACATTTAAAAAATCAAATTTACTCAAATAATTTTGGAGAGGAAAAAGATTGTGTGGATAATAGTGAAATGCAGTGAAGCAATATACTTCAAAGCACAATATTGCAGAGCTCTGATGAGCATCAGAGACAGTCGGACTTGTAGTAAATAAATGTTATTATGCTGCCACAATTACAGCATCTTCCTGTTTTCAGGCTGGTTGAGCCATCTGGCATGGGCATCCGGATAAAAGTTATGCAATTATTAAAACAAGCTAAATTAAATTAATTTAAATTAATCACAGTGTATGAAAATAACTGGCCAGGAGCATCGAATGATAGCTGTTTTGAACATGATGACCTATTTTTCTGGGTTTTTTTTGCTGGGCTTTCTCTAATTATGAGATAACATGCTGTCTTTGAAACCAGTGGCAAAAGTCCAGTTGAGTGAAAAGACAGATTTGCACAGGGTACTGTTTCCCTTGTATGCTAGCAGTGACATGCTTCATTAAACAACATACACATACAGAACCTAATGAAGTATACAGATACTTTTTTACGTTGGCCTGCCATGTAGGATGCAAAGTTACTACATTACATCAAAATGTTTCCTGTGCTATTCTGGGAAAGTCTAACAGACTTTTTTGTTCCCTTAAATGTTATGAAAATATTGTGTCCTTCAAACTATTCATAAATAGGTATTTTTTATTTAGACATTTCCAGAATGATTGTCTAAATGCTTTATTTTCCACAAATGTAGGTTTTCTGTTACAAATTCAGCCAATCTTCTGGTGACAATGTGTTTAAAAAACAGTGTAAAAAATGACTAACTGAAAATGGCTTGATTTAAAGTGCTGAAGAAAATGGGAAGGCGTTCAACTAACAACCTCCCAGAGTTGCTAGGAATAAGAGCAGATGAGAAGGAGAACCCCAAGAAGGAGAATCCTGAAGAATGTATTTCTATATTTACCAAATCTGCTTGCCAGTACACAGAGGGAAAAGGCAGCATCTTGCCTACTGCTCGGTCAGAGGCAGCTTGGCTCCAGGTTTAGGAAGATGTTTGTGTCCTACTGATTCAACAGGACGTGTTTTCCCTATGCAAGGCTCCTGATGTATGCCTGAAACCCAGCAGCAGACGCACTGAGGACAAAAGTGTAGTAGCTTCCACACGTCAAGTCATAAGCATCCCCAGCTTTAGCTAAAGCTCCCTAAAATGCTTTCCTGCATCCTAATAACTCATTAAAAGCTGCCCAGCAAGGATGTACATATCCTGCTACAGCACAGACAAAAGCTCCCTCTGAACTCTATTTGCCTTTCAGGTTTTTTCTTCTCTTTTGCCATTTTTTTCCAAATTACATTGGCTTTAAGTAAAACCTTGTACGGAAGTTCTTCAAATCTATAACTGAATTGTGTAAAGACGCAGTTCAACTAGTTTAATGCATTGGATTGGAATCCGAGCAGCAGATAAAACGTGCTGTTTATATGTTCCTCATGTGATGTCCCCCACTGGGCAGAATCATGTGTCACATAGTGAAGGGGATTTTGCGGGATGCAGGGAAAATCTGTACTAGATACTGACAAGTATTTTTTTCAGAAATGTTCAGGGAGGAGGTGGAAGCTGTTTTAAAACAAATAATTTTTCCTAAGTGAGGTTCCTACTTCTCAGAATAAAACACAGGCAGGAATATTTATCACTGGCTTGCTTTCTTTCTTCAATATAAAATAGCAAAAATGCAGAGAGTGTAAGGTTCTATTTAAAAAGCTAAGCTAGACTTGCCTTTCATCACTAGCAAAATTAAAATGCAGAGGTGCTAATAGCTGTAGAGAAATCCAGGTGTGGAATATGTGACTTGGACCAATATGAAATAAAACGTTAGGCAGAGGGGATTCTCTAACTGTAATTAGATTTTAAGTTTAAGTAGCTGCAATTTTACAAATTTGTCCCCCTTCCAAATTATGAAGAAACTCCTTTGAGTAAAGCTGATAATCTGCATACTTTCAGTCTAAGGAAATTAAAATGAATAAATTATTCACCCAAAATGACACGGGCATTTACAATAGGAGTCTTATCTCTAATAGCATTGTTATTACCATTATAATTGTTACAATAATTTTCTTTTCAAAATCTCATAAGTCTGTTTCTCATATGTGCATTTAATTCAGATTCCCTTTCAAGTAAATATCATGCTTATTATGTCTAAGCTTCAGTAGACTTGCCTGAAATCTTTTCTGTCATATGTTCTTACCTTCTGAGAATGTTATTGATCCTTAGAGGTAACATGGTTATCTATCAGGGAAAAGGATTAGGAGTCTGGAGATTTAGTCCTATTCTTGGCCCTCTCATTTAAGATTTGTGAACTTTAGCAAAGAACCTTAAAAAACTAAAAAAAAAAAAGCATCAATAGTGACACAGGATAATGGCCCACATGCATCTTCTCTATTTAAGTCAGTGAGATTTGCAAAAGGAATGCACTAAATGCACTAAATGAGACTAACTCATTTTCACAAAGAAGGTTTCAGATCTTCAGCTGAAAGCCCCTAGAAGTACTAATTATTTTTATTTCAGTATCTATGTATAAATGATCTTGCTGAACAATCAAATGCTGCAGCCTTTTATATTTTCTTAAGTGGTTAGTTCCACTAGGATTACAGTTCTTTTAAAATATACATGAAAGACAGCAGTTATTAGCAAAAGCCTTAGAGATTCATATTGACAGTGAGGACCAGAGGGTTAAAGTCAGCTATTTAGAAATGTCTGTATATAAAAATAAACCACTAGGCACATCAAATACTTGGGTGTGTATACAACGGAGCATCACATCAACTGTCTGCATTTGTAAGCTAATACAACCCATGCACACATACCTGATTTATATGCATACCTTGGGGTTTGCAGACATCAAAAATGGCAAGGGCCAATATCTGTAAACAACTGCATTTGTCTCACTTTGAAAATCTGCCCATTAGGATCGGTCTGGATACTGTGAGAATTTTGAGAAACAACCCATCTTCCTTCTGCGTGTTTATTATTATAATGACAAAGTCGGCTCAGAAGTACAGTGAAAACAGGTGAGCGTTTAAAAGGGGGCAAGAGAGGGGAGTCCCTATGATATGATTAATCAGACACATGAGTTATTTGGAGAGAACTTTTTACATGCAGCTGAGTTTTCTAAAATGTTATGAAGTAATTGCATTATGAAAACAATCAGCTGCTCTGCATTCTGATCATTAGAAGCTGATGATATAATTGTGTTATAATGAAAAGCATTCTGGTGATTATTCCATAGAGAACTCTACAGATAATATTCAAATTCACTTTATTTTGGCATCATTTCAAAAAAGCTGAAAGTGAAATGTAAACAGCTGGACTGTGAGGTAATGTTATTATAACTTCTGAAGGATGTCCCTTCTTTTAAACTATTATCTTGAGAAAGTTCTTTGAGTTTATCTGCATAATGCCAACTGAACTTGTTTGTGTTTTATGATGGCTCATTAAATAACTTTGTTCTGTATTTCCAATGGGAAACAGCAGTTTTATTCTTCCTTTTTTTTTTTCTGAATAATTAATTAGAAAGTACCCCAAAGCCATAAAGAATCAACAAAACTGTAATTCTGTCATATCCTGAATGATGTTTTATCAGATACTCTCTTCCACTGACACTCTGTGCCAAACCTTAACTGCATATGCTATTGGTGGCTTAGGTTTGTGGCATTTTGTAGGATGACCTTTTTCCATTGGTGACTTCACTATTCTTTCAAAATTTCTTGTATTTCCTCAAGTTAATCATCAGTTTCAGAACCAGGCATCCGGTACATAAACTACTCATCTAGGTAAATGAGGATTACCTCCCAAAGACAGTTCAATCTGTTGGATTTTGATGGGACAAAACTCTCTGGAGGAATCTGCTTTCCTACAGAATATCAGGCAAACTATGGCTGTGGGTAAATTAATTTCCTATCCAAACAAGAAAACTAAGTTATTCTACTGTCTTGTTAAAAGCTGTGTATTTTTCTGCTGTTGCTACAGTATTTGAATGCACCTTGAACAGTAAAACATAGTTTTATGCTCTGCTGACTATATTGCTTGCGGGGAGATGTCTGGTCTACAACATAGACTAATCTTTGACTTGTAACAAGCTCTTTGTTTTCTACTCACAGTTTCTTCATTATCCTTCCCCAGATAAATATGTAACTGCAGTCCTGTTTGATGGGTAATAGGGGTGAGAAAGCAGAAGTGAACATTGTTCTACTCAGCAAGATCCATTAGTTTCCCTTTGCTACAAACAAGCATTTCCAATCTCAGAATTTCCCAGCTGATTTAAATCCCCTCCCTGCTTTTTTAACCATGATACACATGGCTGTTTTTTGAATTTGTTGTTCAGTGCAAAAAGGAAAAATTGCCAATTCAGTGTGGTGTGGAGCCAGCCAAGTCTAGCAGCAGCAATGGTAGCTGTAAGCGCTGAAGAGGGGATACTGGGATCTTGACCTCAAATGTCCTTCTGTATTGAAAATGTCATGCTAATTACAAAGTTCATTGCATTATTATTTATAATAATGCAAATGTGGGCTGAGGTTATTTTGAGTCCTTTAAGGGCTTTTGTTTGTAATTACAGTCTTGCGTAGCCGAGCCTGCACTGTCCGGGAGGTCAGCTTGCTCTCTGGGTTTGGCATATGCTTGTTCCACCTTTACCTTAGTCCTGTTGTAAAACCAGAGTAATCAAACAGCTGAAGCACCACTCTTAAAGGATGAGATCTGCTCCCCCTCCTTTCCTCGTTCTCAGGTCTTCAAAAAGTGCATTCACATCTTCACCACCCTGCACCTGTGATGTGCTGAATCAAGTGAGAAGGCTGGAATAAAATGCCCTTTTTCATTTGATAATGTTTTTACAGGGGAAGTAAAAGCCCACACCTCCCTTAACTCTAATTAGAAGAGCACATAATTGGCAATGCTGAAAATAAAGCCACTAATGCAGATGTTTCTTGTTGTCTTAGAAATTTAAAGGAAGGAAAAAAAGGCAGCACCAGAACTTGAAAGGGATCTGTAAGCTTCTGAAAGGTATTTAGTTGCCTAATTCCAAATTGCTGTTGTAAAACTTCAGGACCTATGGACCTACAACTTAAAGTTTTATAAATATATATATTTTTGCCTGTGATTACTTAAGACAATAACTGAATCTTAGACCTTTCGAGCCAGCAGTCCATTTCCTGCTTTAATTATTAAGTGCCACTGCCAGATGGAAAGAGGTAGAAAAGCCAACAGGATAGAAAAATGTTGTTCTCCCCCAGCCTCTGCAGTTCAGCCAACAAAGAGAACTTCTGCAGAGCCCTAATGCGCTACAGTTGGAGTTGATGTATCTTGGTCTATTGGCCTAGGGAGTTGATTGCTGACTTGCCCTTTCTTACTTTCATTCTGTAAGGGTCTCAAAATGGCATTGTAATAATAAAGTGCTGTAACAAGGAGTAACAACTGTGACTCTGTAGCTATTATGCTTTTGTACAGGGAGCTGGATTTTTTCATGTAACTGTGATGTAAGTTTTTGAGGTGTTGCTTTTTCAGTGCTTTTTATTTTACTGCAGTAATCAAAGAGAAAAATCATTTCTTTGACATGTTATGTGAATCCAACAGAGAAATGCCGGAGGGAGGCTTTGCGAATCGCTAGCTGCATATTCTACTGGCAACAGAAATTAAGGATTGGGATAATTCCCGCACCTTTGATGGGCTTGCACTATCTCCAGATATTGCTGAATCATTAAGGCCATAGAACTTCCACCTGGAACTCGTAAAAACATTTGGGGGCAAGCAGTATTTGTGTCTAGATTTACCACATTTAGGCACATATTGGATTAACTTTTTTGTGTCCTTTTGTAAATGCTGCCGTGGAGAAAACCACTGATGTACCTACAAGGTCTTTTGTCTCCACTGTCCCCCAGCATACCTAGAGATGTAAATGGAAGCTCTGTAAATGCTCTTCTTCTGGGGGAAAAAAAAAAAATAATCTTTTGCAGCTTTGTATTGGTTTATAAATGTATTTACTAAATAGCATAAAATAGGTTTTCATCCCTTATTGGGTATTGACATCTCCCCCTTGACATCTTTACATTGAACAACAGAAGTAGACCTGTGAATGTCGAAGTGAGAAAGTAAAAGGAATCATGGACACAAACACTGTGTGGGAAAAGGCTTGGGAACCGTTGATGCTGCTGTTACTAGACACGGTATATAATAAGACAGACAGGTTACATCTTTATCGTTAATTCCATCTCTGAGCAGTTTCCTCAGAGAAACTATGGAAACTCTAAACTTTATGCATTTTAAGACCAGCTCTCTGCTAACAGTCCCACTAATCTATAGCTATTCTTGATTGTATTATAACTATGTGTACTGCTATGGCACCTCATGTTGATAATATTAAAACACACCCTTCAGCAGTACCTGCACATCACCCAAGCTAGCTTCTCCTTCCTCCCATGCCCACTGTGCTAAGCAAATGACAGGTATGGTTTTAAAAAATAGAATCCTAACTATTCTTACCCCTAAGCCACAGTGTAAACATTTTGTGTAGCTGGGTGTTAGTAACAGATGGACTGTTATAGTGTGTGCCATGAATACCTACTAAGAATTGAATATATTTCGTATCAATATTGTGGCTGGGAAATAAAAATCCTCGTGAAGTAAGTAAAAATTCCTGTGAGTAAGCAGCATAGTCTGGCAGTTTTAACTGGGGTGGTGGTGGAGAATAACAATAGCAATCATTCCATATAATGGAATAACTACCTGCGACAGCGCCGTTTACATAGGCAGTCAATTCTAATTTGGAAATAGCACACAAGCTAAATTAAAGTAAATATTAATGGTTCACACTTTGCAAAATAAATTTTCAATGCATGGTGAACTTTTTCAGACTATCTAAAGAAGGTGTTAATGGAAGTTTTGAAAGACCTTATGTTAAGATACTTTAAGGGAAGCCTTTGCAATGTGTACTAATTTCTTTCTCATAAATGCTTCATACATGTCCTCAGTATCGCCGTAATGTTATCGTTTCCTCTGATAATTATAACTCTAACTTCTGTGTAGTGAGTCTATGTATCTCTTTCCCTATTCCTAATTTAAAAGCAACCATTTTTTAACGCTTGTAATATGCATGTCACTCAGAGCTGAAACATTCTGCTTAGGGCCAAATTCTGCTCCTCATTGATGGGAAAAATCACATTCACATGAACGAAGCCAGGATCTGTCTGCAGCTGTCTGTAGCTCATTGTGTTTGGAAAAGTGGGCTTGGTTTGTGCCTGGCTTCTTTGGTGTGCCCTTCCAAGAAACTGATAACCTTTCTACAAATGCCCTTCCTGAAAGGAAACAATCAGCAGAATAAGAATTAAAATGAGTTGAAGCAGAAAATGAATCAACCAGGAGGTGTTAATTGATTAATTCCTTTCCAGGCAGTGTCCCTTCCAGCACCCCTCCACCCTTCCAAGGACAGGGTGAGCATGAAAACTTGTCCCCTAACCTGGAGATCTGCCTAGCAAGAGACTAGCTCAACTGGTCAGAAAAGTGTGCCCAGTCTTTTTCGTCATTTGCTGAACAAATGGTTATTTAATCTCTGATTAATCAGGACACTTACAGAAGTGCCAAGCTGACCCCTAACACTTCTTTCTCTGACACATGCAACAAAATGCTGAGAAGCCTTTGTTCCTTTGGGTTTTTCTCACACAGTTGTTCTCATATCCAAGGTTTATTATGCTTTCTGCATTGAAATCAAAGAAGGCCGCCTGACTACATTATACAACAGAGTATTTGACTCCTCCTTATAAATATATTTAAGATTTTCACAAACCCCAGGATTGCTAATGTTTAAATCAACAAGAAACAAAATTAGTTCTAGCACTCTTTTCTTAAGGAACTCAGACACTAAAAAAGAAAATCACATGGTGAAATTGCTTCCCACTCTTAAATCCTGTGCGGTGTCACAAGCTAAATAGTTCTAAATTCCCATGAAGTCTATCTGGTCCTGAAGGAGGTAATCTATCAGCTTGTTGTATTGTGTTTGCAGGTTAAATATTCACTAATGGTTTATTAGCACATATATTGTAGATGATCAACTTTGATTAATGCCCAAGTGCTACAGAGTTTCTCATATTTAATATATATTTTCAGTACTCCCTTATTGCTTTATCAACATAAATTACAATAACTGTCTAATGATTGTAAATCAATACAAACCCTGCAGTAAATCATTCTGAAGCAGAAAGCTGTTAAAAAGTGAAATGCCAGTCCAAACTTCTCTTTCACGGCTCTATTACAATTTCTCTGCTGCTTTTTTTTGTTGTTGGTTTTCTTTTTTTTTTTTTTCTGAACCCTCGGCAAAGCTAGGACAGTATATTTGTTGAATCACCTCATTTGGACCTAGTTTTTCTCCTTGTCTCAGTTCATTGAGATTAGGATCGTTTTCTTATTTTTGCTACAGTCTGAAGAGGCAAGTATGATTCTTGAGGTCTGTGGTTAGCTTATTTTTTACTTTGCCTCTGGCTCTCCCTTGCTTTCTTTTCTATTTAGTTATTTTAATTGAAACTTGTGCGTGCACTGAAACCAACATACCCTTGTATGTATAGTTTGAACAGATTGACCCCACATCCTCGGTTTCAGCACAGAGTAGGCCTTAAGAAGAGACTTCTTGTACAGATTTATGTTGGAAGATGTAGCTTTCTAGTGGCTGCTCCCCTGGGTGTCCTCCACCAGCAATGGAAAGAGAGGGAAGTCTTTCTAAAGAGCAATTCTGAAAGTAGCTGTCTAAAGCAGGCAGGATACATCTTCCTCCACAAGTGACAAAAAAGGGATGACTAACTTTGATTCAACACCTACCTTTTGGATGGCTAAAGTTAAGGAGGATGAATCATACTTTTAGTGTACTGGTCTCCCTCCTCTTTATAGAACAAGAATTTTGTTGCTTCTGTCTTTATGTAGTCTTGCTCCAAAATGTCTACTAGTTCTATGGTTTTCCAGAGACATATTTTACAGAATCATGCTACTGAGTTGAAATCACAGGCTGGAGTCTAGGTACGTGGAGACCAAAAGCCACTGAATTTAACTGAAGGATATGTTATTTGGTGAACAGGCTTTCAATAAATTTTAGTATGGTTATTTGCCCTGGATTGGCCAATCTGTTTAATGCTTCCTGCTTTTTCAAAGTGGGTCAGTACATCTGGGATGATTTCAGGTAGTTGGGATCCTAATGTGAGTGAAGGTACTTCTAACAACAAAGTCTTTACTGTGTTGGAATCAGTCAGTCCCCGTCAGCAGAACTGTTTGTTAAGATTACTGCCGGTTCCTGCGTTATTTGTTAAAAATCACTTCTCACCAATTCACCCTCTCTGAAGATTTCTGCTACCAAACCTCTGCTCAGTAAAGTCTTTCAATGTTTGATGAGCACAACTTAACTTAAGACACCCTCCACACACCCCCTTACAGCTGAATATTTATATTTGCTTTGCTGTATGAAAAGAGCTTATTTTAAACTTCTTTACTAAACAAAACTATTACTAACTACTGATATTAACAAACCCTGTTAAATTCTTGCCTGCTGCTCAATAAACTGATCAGACTGTTGATAAATTTCTTCTTAGCAACATCCTCTAATATTCCCACACAGATTTCACCCACTCAAGACTTTTAAAACCGCATCCACAACTTCAGCTGCAGGCAATAGATGCAGAGACAACCCAACATATCACAGAAATGAAGCTTATAAGAGTATTTAGGTGCAGTTGCTCCGCAGGAAGTTTTCTGGCTTTCTTCAAAATATCAGGGACAACAACAACAACAAAAAAGAAAAAGTGAGGTGCGTGGGAGAATGAAGGACACAAGATATTAATTCTTAGAGTCAGTGAGCTGTAGTGTACAAAATGAAGCCCAGGAACATATGCCACATGTTCGTGAAGTGCTAACTGATACCAGCTCTCCTTTTCAGCAGCCACAAACAAGGCAGCTAGATTAGAAGATGCCATGAAATGAAAAAGAAAAGAAAACAATAGAATTATCTACTTTCATTTTCCCCAAAGGACAATGCATCTTATCACAGAAGCTACAGAAGTGCATTAACCATGGCCTAATACTGAAGATTTAGAGATTATAAACTCAGAAGACATCATTATGTTCACCTAGTCTGACCTTTGGTACAGTTCATAAGATATACTTTCACTGAGCACTTCTTGCATCAAGGCTATAACTTTTGGCAGCATTAGGACCCTTCTCCTAGAAAAACATCCCAACGTAAAAACTTAAAATGATGGGGAATCAATAACATGCTTTAGTAATTTGCTACACAGAGCCCCTGTGGTTTAAAAATGTGTGGTTTATTTCCAAAATGATTTAAATGATTTTGTCCATTGGCTCTTGTCATGCTTCTGTCAGCTAGATTAAAGAGCTTTCCATTATCAGAAGTCTTCTCTCCATGTTCCTACTTATAGATTAGAAGGTGACTTAATCATAATCTTTTCTCAGATAAACTAAATAAATCAATCTTGTTTAGTCTTTGACTGTAAAGAAGGGTTTCCAGACCTCTATAAATCCAAACACTCTTCTAGACTCTGCTTTGCAAGATGTGGTTTCCTATCCGAAATATCTGACTTATTTTCTCCTTCTATTTGTATGAATTTTCCTGGTTTTATTCAAATTTCTGTAGCTTAAATCAGGCCACCTCATCAAATGATTCAGAATGCTCTGTGAAATCAGCCCTTCATTGCAATTATTTCTTATAACTCAAAGTTCTCATTGATCATTAGCGCAGGGATGTTGTCTGATCACTTACCCCAGACCTACAGTGCAGTACAGTTATGATCTGGATTTTATTTAGGTTTTTAGGGATTTCTGATGCAGTATTTTCACATTATGTTTGCAAAGAGTCCTCTCAGAAAAACACAAAAGTATTCTTCCTGATATTTATTCTACAGTTCTACATAGAGGTTCAGCTTTTCTCTTCTGGGTGGCTTTCATAGACAACTTCTGATGACAAAGCTTGGGAAACACTGTGATGATTTACTCATTTATTTGTTTTTAATTAAATAGGTTTGGTGGTCTCAGTCTAGTGTTAGTGAGCAAGTATCTCCTTCTAAAATTTACCAAAATAGCTGGTAGAGTTTACATACTGATTGGTCAAAGGCTGCAAATAACACAGACTACTTTCTTTACTTCCACATATGAGAGGTGCTAACAGTATTTGTGACAGCATATGGGCTAGTTTCACATCATTTCTAAAATATTTCCAAGCTACATCACACGGTGAAGTAGTCAGAGATATTTTGACTTGGTTTGTCACATGTACAAGTAAAGGCTTTTGTAGCTCTAAGCCTAAAGGAGACAATTTAGGGAAGAGTCCTTCCTATATTGCCAAACTTTTTTTCATTTTTTTTTTAAATTTCTCTTCTTATTTGCATGTGTTTCAACAGTCTTACAGAAGGTGGTAGCAGCTACCCTGAAGAAAGCTTTGTGCCTCTTACATGACTTTCTTTTACAGGAAATATATAGGTTTTTTTTCAGTTGGAGACCACTTTGCTTGTTAATCCTGTATGTTTTTTATACAGGAAGCAGTTGAAGGAATTCTTCTCAAGTGAAAATATTTTAAGGAATAAGAACATTTCATGTGTTGTTCATGTGTTTATGGCCAAGAAGTCAAATTTAAATCAGAATCTCAGCACCATAATCTTTTAGCAAATGTTACCAGCTGTTCAGCTCCTCACTTTCCTCCTTCTAAAAGCAAGTAAAAAAAGTGCAAATCCATCATATCAGTCAGCTAGTGGTTCTTAGTACCTTTACCTTGACAGATGACACATCAGAGTGCCTGCCTTTCTGGAAATTTTAGTTTTAATGGGCTGGGATCCATCTTCCTGCAAATCTTAAAATAAAAGTATGCATCAAGTCATTTATATATGACTTGAGCATATATATATAGGCTCACTTTTTATATGTTCTTCTGAGAAATAGTACTTAATTTTTCTTCTATGTCTATTTATTATGTCTGACTATATTTTTCTTCATTGAAAGGGCCAATGAAAGCAGCGTGGCTGCTTTAGTATTTCGATATCCTTCCAAATGCAAAGAAGTGTCAGAATATTAAAAAAAAAAAAAAGAAAAAGTAGAGACGTATAATAGGCAGAAAAATTCTGAGAAATTTGCCAAAAAAATTAATCTAAGGCGAAAAAAAAATCCTTATCAAAAAGGAATTAAAAAAAAAACCAACAAAGAAAGCATTTTCTAAGTGTTACAGTTAATGGGGTCACAGAAAAATCTCTTTCATACATATGTAATATTATATATATTTTATATACTTCTAAATTTTATATATAATCATATCAATGTATTGATCCCTATATGCTGTATTACCTAGACTGCATTCTTCTCTCATAGCTGTGCAGAGCTCTGTATGATAGAGTATGGACACTAAACACAATGTTAGATGCTACTGTAGTCAAGATCAATACATAAATTTACTGTAATAAAGACAAATAAATCATATGGGGTGAGCATCATTTTTAAACACTATAATCTTTGTCCACACAATGGCAAAACCATGTTTAACTCTGAACAGCTAAAATATGTGAAGTAAAATAGCCTCTAATCTAGGCTTTTTGCCAGAGAGGTGTGACCTTGGTGGCAATGGGAAATAACAGCCAGATTACACTGTACATTTCTAGTACCATAGAAAAAGTCCTGAAAATATGATTTTTTTAGAATTTTCTTCCCTCTGGCAAATCAGAACTACTTTGAAAAAACAGTTGAAACTGTACACCTTATATACCAACCTCGGAGGCCTAATGCCACTGGGGTTTGTTGACTGCAAAATCAGACTAAGCGAGGAAAACAAATGGGGCACGTTTAAATCCATGACATTTTGTATTTTAATTTCTTATATAAGGAAGTTTGCCAAATATTAGAATAACTCAGATGCAAGCTCTATTTGCATGTCTAGATCAAATAATAGCTTCTTTTCTTTAAAGTCCAACCCTTTTGTTACCCAGCCCCAGTCTGTTTGACCCATTAACCTGTTAGGATGCTGACCTTTCCCAATATTTTCAGACTTTACTGACCAGCTGTCAGCTTATCCTTTATATCCACGCTTTCCCTCGTACTACTCTTCAATCACAGGAAAAGCTCCATACTAAAATCCAAACATCCTTTATCTTACCTTTCTTCAAATCCTGATTTACAGCTCATATCTCTCATGTAACCTACGCATGTCTTTCTTTTTTGCTACTTGTTTAATTCCAACCTCTAGCCTTGCATTAGCAACAACAAAAATACTAGAAATGCGTGAATATCTGATTTCATTTTTGTTATTGTCTGCTGACGGAAATAGGAAAAAAATCAATATTTTCTTTTGATAATTCATTTTACTTTCATTTATAGTCAGTCTGGCAAAATGAAAAGATGAAATTATTTTGAATTGAAAAAGCATTTTGTGTCTCTAAACAAAGTAATTCAAATTGTTTCTTATGCTCCATTTTTTTATTACAAAGGAATTGATTTTTTGAAACATTTTTATTTTAAAATTATGTTTTTCTAGCTTTTTCCTTTTTTCAAATAGTATGCACATATTTTGGTTGACATGACTCAGCTGATCCTCAGAAACATAAACAGAACAGAAAACGTAACACTTCTTTGCTATGTTCATTTATGTGCAAATTCAACCTTTGTGTCTTGTTTTATGTGTTTGTGTCTTAATTTCTAAAGTTTGCTGGCCAATGATGCCTCCATTTAATGTTTGTGCAATACCTGCCACAAAAAAGTCTGGACTTTAGTATGGCCTTTTTGTTTACAGTCCAAACCAAATGCCAGTAAGGGATGGAAATTGCCTACCGTTCCTGTCCTTTCCAGATTTAAACTTAGATCAGGTATTTCACAACAAATATACCAAACAGAAATATTCACATGAATAAAGTAATCATATTTATGTAGCCAAGTGGAAGCACTTAAGGGTTGTTTAACGTATAAGTACAAAACTATTAACAACAGCATAAATTTTGCCAAGAATGTTGGCAAAAGATTATGTATTCCTTAAAGGATTTATCTATTCCCATTAGTTTAAATCTTTAGCAAGACAACACCAGAAAATTTAGTTAAGGTATCAGTTTAAAGGTCTGAAACACGCTGGAGAAACTTTGGACAGGAAAATTCATCTTTTGGTATGCTTTAAATGGCTTTCAAAGCCAAACCCCCTTGGGCACAAGTGTGTAATTACTTGAGGAGTATTGAGTGGACTGCACACTGCTGTTGCTGGGAAATGTGTGTTGAAGAGAAAACAAAACATCCAACCAAAGAACAACCCACTATCTATCTAGGTATCTAGTGCAGTCAGATAAAAAATGGGTAGAGTACATAAATATATTTTTTATCGGTATTTGGAAAGACAATATTCCTGTTGAGTCAGGTCTTGTTCTCACAGGTCATGTCTACTCAAAGTCATTGGTGCTCTGCACCCACTCCTGGGCTGTACGTGGGAAGCAGATACTGCAAGGTTGTCGTAGGCTTCTGGAATGATGGGTAGCTTCTTCACGCCATCATAGCTAAATTGACTATTTAAGAAACAAAGGATAATGGCACAGCATTAGATTTGTCTCCTATGCTCCCAACTGAAGTATATGACATGTTCTGCAGACTCAGGACTTCCTAGCTCTACAGGAATGTCCCATTCAGTGGCAGAAATGCTGGTGGGGAGCAATGATCTCAAATTTCTGGCCTATTTTCAATTGGGATCATCTGCAGTGTCCTTTCCTGATGTTACACAGAGGACATAGAGTTTCAATATATCCTTAGGATATCATATAAAATAGGTGTACTAATTATTCCTAGCTGAATTATAATAGAATGAAGTGATCCTGTTCTTTTACTTTTTCTCTCTCCCTCCTCTCCCCCACCTCCCCGATCCTGCATCACTTTGCAGGTTTGGGACTTTAATCAGCATTTCTACATGAAAACTTATCATCTGATTAAGCACTGTTGGTTCAAACTGATAGGAAGAATTGCCTAAAAATAAGGAATCAATTTTGAGCCAAGTGTTGCAATTTTAAAGGCAGTACTTAAAAGGTATACCGTAATGTAATTAGTCAGGGATGTAATTAGAAACATTTTGATGATGGCTTGAGTGAATGACATTTCTTGCTTAGCTGTGCATTTTGGAAATGTTACAACCTGATTCAAGTTCTCAAGGTAACTTTTGACTTGCTGTAGAAGTGGAAAAAATACTCGGCAATTCCTTTGAGATGGTTCTTTTCTGACATTCCCCCAAAAAGCCTTTGTTACAACATTGTTTTGGTATCGTAGCGTTTATGCAGATCAAAAATCAATTTCAAGCAACCCAGCTTCATGTCAGATATTGAGCAAAGACTAATCAGACTTTCAATCTTGAAGATACTCTTTAGGGAAGCATGTTATACAGACACATTTAGTAGATGTTCTGTTGATTAGTTTTCCATTTCTTAGCCATATAGTAAAGCTTCATGGTGAAGTTACCAACTTCTTAACATGTAACAATGTATGACAGAATTGTGGTTTACTGTCCCTGTGTACATCCATTGCAAATGCAAGTTAATTTGACTTAAGCCAACTGAGAATGAAAGAGCATCAAACATATCTGTGCTGCCTTACTTCTTTCACAGGGCAAGGACACACGCATGAAGAAAACTCATGCTGTAACTTTCATGCTGACACAGTACTTTCCTCGTGGATCTGAACACTACATTACGGACTGGACCAAGGAAAACAACACTTGGGCTAGGACTGACTTTTGGCTAAGGTTCGAAGGTCTGGCTGTTTTGTGAATGAGACTGAAAACTTACAAAATTAGGTGGTACTTTGTAGTTGCCTGTTCTAGTGGGGGTTCTGTTGCCAGATGTCATAATCTAACTGCTTTGGTGGACATCTATTAAAGAAAGATGCTTTTTGAAAAGGACTTAAAAAAGAGTTGATAAACATGAAGAGAGCAATATGAAATGCATGAGAATAGAAATTAGTCACTGAGTGTCAGTGTTATGGATGGTTCTGCATGAACATTAGGAAGGAAAAATAGATAGTTCGGGATAGAAGTTGAGAACACAACTGTTAGAACAGGTTCAAGTTTGGCCATGTAGATCTGAAGCCTTTTATATGTAGGGATCTGAATCTGCGGTTTTATCTTTAATTAAATATTTTTAAAAATAAACCACATGTTCTTGGTATATTAGAAAACTGTTCATTCTAGGAGAAAACAAATGATATTTTTAATGAATAGCTGTTCACAAACAGCCCAGTATACAAAAAACCCTGTACATCATTTTGTTTCTGGGTACACAGAAGAAAAATTGGATATTTTCAAGGTTGTATAACCTGTTCCTTTTTTTTTTTTTTCTGTAAAAGCTGGAGGGTTAGGCCTCTGTATAATTTGCTGAATCAAATGTTCTTTCCCATAATCAGTGATGGATGGAATGTACAGATGTTTCATCATCATTTAATACTGAGTAAACCTCTCTCCAGAGTTTCTCCAGATCTCCTTATCTGTTATGTACTACCCTGTTTAAAACTATGACTGATTTTTGCTATACTAGATCCTTTCCACAGAGTGACTTTCTTTAACAGTATGTCATTGATTATTTTTCCTATGCCATTCTGGTTTCAATTTTTTTATGTCTGGTCTTCTGGTTTTTTTTTTTGTTTCTTCGTATTTGGAGGGATGTTGAGTATGGTGAGTTATTTCAGGATGAACCTAACTTTCACTGGAAGGTAGTAACCCGTTAAAAAATCCTTCTGTCTACTCCAGACTTCGTATTTATCATGGCTCAGCTGAGCATAGGAAAGTGTTAAACAGCTCTATTATGGGAATTGTTTGGCACAACACACTAAGTCCACAACTCAGATGACACTGCAGTCACTGTGAGAGAGGGACAGTGACAGCAGACCGATTAAACATCACTGCCTTGGAGGAGAGCTTTGCCTTGCACCCTGTGACTTGTTTTTCTTGCTTGTGACATCTTGCAGATTTTCATTTAAAATGTGCATAATTTTGTAGATACAGTACTTAGAGACTTTAACCGGCAGTAAAGATAAAACAGTATTGCTTTTGTTCCCCTGTTAAAGCTCTTTTCATGTAGTGTCACTAGCTGCTCAACAGCCACTTATTCTGAATGTCTTGTACAGCCCATCCAGTCCACCACAGCAAGAACGTTCCTCACAAACATTTTCAACACATTTTCTATCCCAGGCTTATGAACCACAATTGGTCCTGCAGTAACATCTGTCCTTGCTCTTCCTACAGCTGTGTACGACCCCCCAAAACCTCAGAGCACAAGTCCCCCACTTTTCCGTAATCCTCTCACTTTGGTCATGGCCCTGGTTTGGCTGAAAACTACAAAATGTGAATGGTGGAGGAGGAGATCAAATTGACCCCTAACAAGACAGTTCAGACAAAGTCACGTAGGAGGATTTCTTTTTCTCTCAAATGTGGAGGTGACCAGAACTCACAAGTGCCAGATATAAATCTGGTACAAACCGATCTCTTTTTAGTTGAATGGAGTAACAGAGATTTCTCCCATCTGATGATTTGGCCCTTCGTTTCCCATCAGTAAGAAATAAACACATTTTTATAGACAGAACGAAAGCAAACATTAGCTCCGAAGACTGTTCATCAGTTCTTGTGTAACATCACCTGGATTAAGTTGGGAAAACTTAATTAAAACCACAAAGTTTAAATTTCTCATGAGAAATTAAGTGCGGTGAGCTTTCTTCTTTCTGTATATATGTGACTGACCCTTTTATTGCTGTTTACTTTCTGCAATATTGTAAATTATCTCAACCAAACTGAATCAGTGGACTAAAATTATACTGTGCTGTTTACAGAATAGTTTTGTGGTGCCCTCATAGTAAGGGGACAGGCAAGAACTTGACATTTACCTCTGCTGTTTGCCAACAGCCAGCTGGTCTGACAGCATATGCGTATTAGCAGGATAATTGGCATATGCAAAGCTTTACGTAGCATGTGCCACTTCTTGCAGTGAGGGAGTGAAAAACCTGGACACAATAAAAGCTGGTGATACTTCAAGATTTTGAGGAGTATGTATCGAAAATACAGGACAGAAATCCACAGAAATGTAAGTAAGTGCTTTACCACCGTTCATGGAAGAGCTGATTGCACTGTATGCATAAATAACTGAATATTGGGGTCCTTTTAACATGAGTTTTCCTAGAAAAGCTGCAATACCTCATCTATATTAAGGGTATTTAACTATTAAGTAATTTTGAGTTAGCAAAAAGGAGAAAAAGCTGCAAAAAGGGGTCCTGCAAAAAATTGGGGTCCTGCAAAAAGGAGAAAAGCTGCAATACCTCATCTATAGTAAGGTTATTTAACTATTAAGTAATTTTGAGTTAATTTTTATAAATAGAGAACAGTCTATGGCTGAAAACTTTTTCTTCCCTCTATTTAAATTTGCAGTGCAAAAATGATGTGGTCCATTCATATTAGTACAGGTTTTTGTCTGGGAAAGGGTGTTTGCCCCTATAGGACCATGAAGACTTTGGCAAGAGAAGAGATGATGAAGAATTTGGGTGCCTTAGGTGTTTACTTGATTGTAAGACCCAGTTCCTAAAGGGGGATACTGTTATAGGCTAACTATTTTGGTTCCTAAGAATCTATAAGTACACACATCTTCCCCCCAGAGAACTTACTAAATCACCTAAACTTCTTCTACACCACACAAAGCATGACCACCTTGATTGCATCAGTGGCTATTTGCAGCCCAAGGCTACATGCAATTCAGAAACATACTTTCAGATCACCTGAGGAACCTGATGTGATGGATGTGGTCCAGCACAGGATGGGTAGGACGAGAGGCGGCAACAAATCAGCTGTTTTCCTTGGTAAGCCCAGAACAGGAGCAGAGCCAAGCCAACCTGTTTTTTAAGAGCCTGGGAGGAAGATATGGGTTGGAGGCCAGTCAAACCAAATTTTTCAAGGAGTGGGCACAATGTTGGAAGTACTGCCTGTCCTGCTGTAGCTGAACCTGGGCATATATGCATACAGAAGCCCATAATTTTGGGAATTTTGCAGATTAAAAAAAAAAGGCAAAAAAACCCCCAAGAACCCAATTTTCTAGCATTTGCTAGAGCCTTCTTGTTCACTGAGTAGACTGCAGGAGGTGAGGGGAAGGGGACCAGTTCCCAGTCCTGCTGTTTGGCATAAGAAGTAAAGAACTTGGAACTCATTTATTGTATGAATCTGTAGTCTACTGGTCTGTAATCCACTTTCCTTTAGCGCTGGAAAGACTGTATTTCTTTTTTTCTGTTTTACTGACACTAAAATGACTCTAGTATGAAATTTAAAGACGCAGGAGGCTCAGAAGGTGCATATGAGCCAACATGCAGGAGGTCTGCATAAGAGCCAGGAACAGCACCTCCTCTCCTGTGCTGCAGCCCCATGTCTAAGCACTCTATTACTATTGCACCACTTCAGAAGAAAGGCATTCAGTTTCACTTCAGCTTACACTTTAGTTCCAGACAGGAAATTAAAAATAAGGTGCTAGCTCTGTCCTATCACAACATAATTTTCCAAGTATATATCATTACGGTCATTTACTTCAGTAGTTTGGATCGACTCATTAAACTGCTTCCTTTTTGTCTTTACAGACGAACCATATTTATGGCTGTATTACACAACATACACCTAGCAGGACTGATGTGAACTTTCTTGAAGGGCAGTTTAGTTCTGTTCTACCAAATTTATCTAAGCATCTGAGTCTCATTTTGAAGATCCCAAATGTTCTTTCAATTACTATTCTGGTCACTTTTTGAGTTTCATTATAATTTATAATGATACAGTTTTCAGAGACAATCTGGAGATAAAACAGAGAGAGATTAGGTAATTTTTCAAGAGATATGCACTGTCACCTTATAAAGAAAAAGAAAGATTGTTATAAAATAAAAGTCCTCAGCATATTAGAATATATTGGAATACCTAAAAGTCTGCTTACTAAGAAAACATTCTTCCTGAAACATACTGTTTGGAAATAACATTACCAAAAACTCTGGGAAAGAGAGGTGAGATGCATAGTACGATAGTAATAAAGCTTATTTGCTCAATATCTTACTTTTACAGTTTCAGCTTAGACCTGATGTCCATGCAGCCATAACTCATCAAACTACCTTGTAATTTACATCTTTATAATTACCTGCAACTAATAAAAGGTACAACAATTAAGGGCTTAACTGAACAAATGGAGGACCTTGTGATAACAACCTTTGCTCACTCCTTCCCTTTTCACCACTGTTATTAGCATCAGGTGCTTCATTATGTCAAATTCAGATCGTGATACTCCTTTGTTCTTACCCAATCTTGTGTTGTGGGCAGTAACCTGTAGCCTCCCTCCTGTCATCAGAGGCTCCCTGTTGTTCTTGTAATGTGAAAGAAGGAGTGTCATCTGGAGGCAGGGTGAGGAGCCAGTATACATCATCATCGTGCTTTTGCAGCACTGAAGACAGAAAGAATTCAAGGTAATTTGTCACTAACATATACTAGACCAAATCCTGTGGATACTGCTCCAATTTTAGACATATCGGGTTCAAAGGAGATACTCAAGAGTACAGGATTTGGACCCTTCATTGTGTTAGCTCCTCCTGTATGGTTGGGATTTTTTTTCAAAGAGGGGACTCACGTTGTAAATGCAGGCTATGTAAGTCTTGACCCACTTTTGGGAAGTAGTTGGTATTGCACACTACCCAAAAGGCACTTAAGATATTTTGGGCCACTCAATAAATAATGAAAATATATATTCAATACTTTAATGCAGCATATTTCTTAATATTCTAAATGGGTCAAGGCAATACAACCACATTCTTTTTAAATAATGCTCATCTTTTATGATTGTTTGCATGTCTTTTTCTTAAATCATTAGCATGATTTTTGAAACATTTACAGAGTTAAATAAATCACAGATTATAACTACTCTAACAGCTTTTTACTCTTAAGTAAGTTGAGAAAGTATCAGTAACGTACAGCTTGAGTACTCTTCATGGGATGGCCTGTATTGGCCATCTACTTTTGGAAAATCAGATACTGAATGGTGAGCTTTTTTTTTTTTTTTCCCCTTTCCACATTGTCTTGAACACCTGGATTCTGTCATTTGCTCTTATGATGGGTGTACTTCTATGATTGTGCTCCCTCACACATGTTCATAGCTAGTGGAGCAATTACAGATATTCTTAGTTCTCATATTGGTTTTACAACTACATAAATTTATACCTGTTGAGTATTAAAACAAGTTGCGTTATACACACTGACTCCCAGTTTTACATGGTTTCTCCCCGTCTAGAACCCGAGTGAATGCATAGAATCAGAGAATGGCTTGGGGTGGAAGGTCATGTAGTCCAACCTCCCTGCAATGAGCAGGGACATCTTCAACTAGATCAGACTGCTCAGAGCCCCATCCAACCTGACCTTGAATGTTTCCAGGGACTGGGCACCTCTCTGGGCAACCTATTGCAGTATTTCACCACCTTCATCATAAAAAAAAGTCTTCCTTATATCTAGTCTGAATCTACCCTCTTCTAGTTTAAAACCTTTCCCCCTTGTCCTATTGCAACAGGCCCTACTAAAAAGTTTGTCCTCATCTTTCTTATATGCCTCCTTAGGTGCTGAAAGGCTGCAATAAAGTCTCCCTGGAGCCTTCTCTTCTCCAGGCTGAACAACCCCAACTCTCTCAGCTTGTCCTCATAGGAGAGGTGTTCCATCTCTCTGATCATTTTTGTGGCCCTCCTCTGGACCCGCTCCAACAGGTCCATGTCTTTCCTGCGCTGGGGATCCCAGACCTGGACGCAGCACTCCAGGTGTGGTCTCACCAGAGCAGAGGGTCAGAATCATGCTCTCTCTCTATCAACTACAGCATGAAGGCTCTGATTGATAGCAGAAATCTGTATATTCCCAATATGTGCTGAAATGTATAGCAAAGATACATAATAAAAAGCATCTGATACATGCTGGTTTTCTGTGCACAGTACAAAATAGTGTAATAACAGACACACCTAAATGTGTGTACCAACAAGTATGTTGTCCTCGAGCCAAATGTCCTTTAACAGAGTCAGAGCCCTCACATAAAGCACTTGTTTTCTCATCAGCTTTATACAAATATCCAATTTCCTGGGAGCACTTTCCTTTTTACTTCCTATTACTTCAAGCTCTCCCAAACAATATGCATTTTTAACCTGCCAACAGGACAAAACCATTGAAACATTAAAATAAAAGTATAAAATAAATGTATCTTGCTCCTTGTAAGTCAACCACAAAAGTCCTACTAATGTCACCATGTGTCGGGGACGGGGGGTGATAGGGGAGAAGAGCCAAGATAGCTAGAATTTGAATATAAAAAAAAAAAAAAAACAACCCACTCAGGAGTTTCTCTAACATTTCAATAATTTTTCATAGGACTATATAACATCTCATATACAGTTATATTGACCATCTTTCTCCTCCATTCCCAGCTTAACATCCCTGAGACAACTCCATGGTCTGGGGGAGAAAAGAACACGAGAAAAAGTCTATGTTCTAATCCTCCAAGCACAATGCCTTTCAACATGTGCTTAAAAAAAAAAGCAGGTAATACTGACTCCTACAGTTCCTCAGTTCTTATCTACCTGCTTTTTCAGAATATTATAACCTCTGCCTGTCTCACCCTTCTTTTTCAATATGATCTCTGGCTATCTTGTTCTTTGCTTCAGGACATTCCCTTTTCCTTCTTTCTTAGCAACCTCAGAGCACCAGAAATAAGCTGCCATTAATGAAATTACTTCTTATTTCTTGACAGAATTCAAGCATATATTGGTGTCATGTAGTAGTTCTTGCATCACATTTTGAGAAACTGTGTCATAAACCAACCTAGATGTCAGTAACTCTTAGGAGATACCATCAATCAATAATTAAAAAAAAACCCTTTTGCTTTAAACTCCGTGATTAATGCATGTGTATAGAACACATCTGGGTTAATTTCAAGGAAGGCTATCTATGAATTTTAATTAAAGAAATATTTTTAACAGAAATTGATAAACTATATTTCTCCACACTAGCAAACTCTATGTTTGGCAGCTCCTTATCCAACCTACAGTTCTTATATTCTGATGTCAAAAAGTCTAAAACCTGAAAACACCCAGTCCTTTCTATATATCTGAATGTGAGGACTCAACTCTCAACGTGGTAAATACTATCCCCCATAAAGTCTTTGAGCCAACTTTATCCTGTTGTAAATGCACTGACACAGAAAGAAACTTTTTTTTTTTTTTAAAATATAGCCTCACTTGCACTATCGGCTAACAGTTACAGTGATCCATCGGCACCAATATTAAATAAGTTTCTTATGTTTCTTATTTACAGAGGACTAGATGCAGTTCCCTGTATGCACTTATATTTCACTTGGCATTGTTCTACTGGAACAAAAAGCAGAATTGTTAACTTTTTCTGGCAATGGCTGTATCTATACCATTGGCTTCCACTTCAGAATACACTTCAGAAACCACTAGAAACGGTTTAGCCAATGTTAAGTGTCATTTATTTTTCAGTCACTTGTTATACAGAGCAGTAAACAAAGTCAATTAAACTAACAATACTGCATCTATGAACATTACTCATTTATAAGACCAAAGCTATGTTCTCGTGGGTTTATGATTATGCAGATTTAAATTACAGCATTTGAAATTAGTCTTCATCTTGACTCTGACGAATACTGAAAATTAGGGCACTGAAAAAATGCCTGGATATTTTTCCCAAGAGGAAAAATTTCTGTTTTGACAGGAATGGCTTCATCTTGACATATTTATAATACAAAACAAAGATAAAATAGAAATATTTGTAAGAACTGTCATAGCAACCTGTTTTGATTTAATTTGCCAAAATTCTATTATGGAAATTACTGTTTTTGCAAAGTATTTTATGTAGTATGCATGAAGAAATCATGAAATGGAACGGATCCGAGTACCCTGGCAGAGAAATTTTCAAAATAGGATAGTGGTAGTTTCCCCCTCACCCCCGCAACATATTATTGCAAGTCCTGTGATGACAGTTTGCTAGACGTTCCTTCAATATTTCTGAGCAGCTTCATTAAATTAATGAAAAGCATTCTCTGTTTTCATTCTTTCTTTTTTTTTAAGGGATGGTACAGTCAGCTGTCATTCAAATATGAAGAATGCTTTGAAAATGTAAATATTCCTGCATCCCCATTGGAGGTTTGCTTTATTTAAGGCCTTACATAACTCTTGACCTGATCGATCAAGAGGTGCAACCATTTTCAGAAGTAATACGCTGCATAATTCAATCTGAATGTGCATTGCATTCTTGATACTGAAATCGAGATTATTATCTAAATGCGGCATGCTCATTTTACATGGAGCATTCTTCTCACACTTCTCATACTTCTCTCACATTTACCCAGTTTATGTTGGGTTTCAGAATGTCATTTTCTTTCTGTTTGAAACTACATCCATCTCCATACTGGAAACAGATGGGGCTGCTGCTAGATAACTGTCTGCCTTCATAAGCCTTTGTGATTATTTGCACTGGTCATGACAAACAGACAAAGACAAAAAGGAATTCTTTCTATCATTCTTTAAGTGTCAACGAAAAGTGAGGACAGGGCAGAAGGTTGTGAAACACTCCAGGCTTATTACTCATTATTTATTAATTTGTTCATAATCAAACCCCCAGAATTTTATGTTGCTATATTGCTACTGTAGATGATAAAATATTTCTTAGTTGAAGTACATGATATTTAGCAGAATAAAAGTTTTGACCTTTCTAAAAAAGTTAATTAACAAGTAAGACTGTAAATTAGGTCAAAAGGTCCATTATGATGCAAGGAAATTTCAGCTTGCAACAGATTGGTCACAACCAGTAGTAGCTCTTGTCATCAGCTTTCCTTTATTTATTTTTTTTCCTTGATTTTTCTCCTCTTTTTTTTACTTACAGCTGCTGCTCCTTTAGAAAGATCAACTTTCTGTCATTTTCATGATTCATCAAGGCCTGAAGGAAAAGCCCAAAATCCTCCATAGTCTTTTCATTTGTGACGCAGACTACTAACAACCTCACTAATTTTCTTCAGGCGGTGTTGTAGTTAAAAGTCTTTTGTGCATTTTAACAGATGTTAATGGAAACATGCATCATCTTGGGCTTCTGTCAAGAGAAAAAAAAAAAAAAGACATTAGAAATTTTATGTTCTTCAAGATGTGCGAGGTAATTTCTGTAAACTTTATTGTGTCTAAACCAAATCTTGATTCTATCTCACCACTGCTTTGTGCCCACAAGATAAAAAATATATTTAAGAAACTGCATTTCTTCTGATAAAAAAAATATTTAGCAAGTAATATATCACAAGTGTCTGTTTTAAACCCTAATTAAGTATAGAGAACCTTTAAACAAAAAGAAAGGTCAATAAAAAGAAAAACAAATTTCTTTTTCTTGTAGACCAAAAGTTCTACAGCTAGTTATCTCTAAATTACCATGATATAATGTCAGATATGAATATTCCCCGTCACGTTTTGTCTACTAAAAGTCTCAAAGATAACAGGAGTTTGTATAGTAAGGCCTGGAAAGGATCAAAGTTTAGCCCAATACTCTTAAATAACATTGCAGAAAAGTACTATCAATTCAGCGACTTTCACATGGATAAGTAGGTACCAGACAGCTTTCCATCCCACCTCATATGTAGAGAAAGCACAAACAGGATGCAATAATTGAAAAAGCAGAAGGTTGAGGACAGTAATTTCTCTGCAGTAAAGCAAATCCATTGGCTGTTTTCTCCAACAGAGGAATACTTAATGAAATGCATTTGGAGCCACAGCAGCAGAGAAAACCCTTCTGTTCCTCAGACTGAAAATTTTGAAGAGAGTCATTCTTACTCTGTGACAGTTATTAGGATCCAGATGTTAATCTTCCTTCCTAAGCCTTTCTTTTGTTAAGAAAAGAAAGGTATCCTAGGGACGGAGCAGTTCCAGAAGACAACTTCAAGTAGTTCTGCAAAAGCATGAGCCAAAAATACACGCTGCAGTTTTTAATCTGTGCGCCTTCTGCCTAGTTCCTGTACCACCTCCTGTCCCCTTTTTCACACACTCAGCCCAGCTCCCTCCTTCGGTCTCTTTCTCACTTGTTCTGTTCTTCTTCATAGACAAGACTACCTGAACATACTTTCTGTGTACATATGAACTACATTGCCTTACAGCTTGCAATGCTGCAGGTAGCAACACAGATGTTTGTTTACCTCTGGTAAGTTTCACTAATTGAAATCTCTAGCAAGAAAAAAAATATGTTCTGTCATTGCGTAGGATTCACAGTCATGGACAGATTTCCCGTTGTTTTGATGCAGCGTGCAAACATAAGAAAAAAGAGCTTGTTTTTCAAGGAGCTAACAACATCAGCAGCACAAGACATGAAAAGTTTACAAACAACAGGTGGGAAACAGCCAGAAGTTGGTGGTCGACATCAAAAGCAGCACCCTCTGCTTAAGAGCTGCTTATCTGATCAAGGTTTTTGAAGGAGCAAAGAGGTTTAAGGAGAGGTATGAAAAATAATTTTTTGGATATATGTATAATTAAGACAACTTAGATGCAGAGAAACTGAGGTAACTTTACAGCAGTCAAATCAGTTACCCAAGGAGGCTTGAGGAAGATCTGAGAAGTTACATTTTCCAGAGTCCCAGTCTTTCTCCCTAGCTGCTACGCCTGTCCAGATAGAACACATTATTCATTTTATAAATGTGAGAGATTTTATGGCATTTGAATTGAATATTCAAAAGTTTACAGCACATTCTCTGAATATATGCAAGATTTCTAAACCCTTCTTTCTCTACCATCTTTCAAAATATGGAGGTGCAATAAATCTACCACGCGTTGCCCTTCTTGCAATTAAAGGATAAGAGATGACTTCCATGAACACACACCCCTGCCCTTCACCAACTGAAAAAATTTTAACTAAATTTAAAATCTATTCCTGTGGTTTTGAGAAGTAACCATTTAAGGAAAAGGCCTTATAATAGTCTTCTATGGCAATATTCTAGTCAATGTTAGTCCAACAACAGCAAAGAGTAGATGTCTTCTTTGCATTTCTTTTGGATTTTTAAAGTTAGCTTTCTGAAAGAAGTGAAGGTAGTTGCCTCATCCTTTCTGGCATGAAAAGGTGGATAGACATACCCCCTGTGTTTTTTTTTCAAAACAAACTGTATCTGTTACTTGCCTTCTAGTTACTTCAGAGGTACAAATCAGGGTAAATCCCTGGATGCTCTGACTGGCAGATTCTTTTGAGCCAGAGAAAACAGTTCAAAGGGGTGGCAGAGGGCATGGTAGACAGTGTCAGAACGCACCTTGCACATGACTCTTTATACAATATCCAATTTAAATGACCTGTAGGGTGCGAAGGCTTTACTGTTGCTTACTGCGCTGCTCATGCTAATATCTAGCACAGAAGTGTCTCACTGCAGAGGAGAAGCTAGAAATATTTGCAACCCAGTGCTCAAGAAAATGTGCTAAAAATGACATACGTAAACCAAAATACAGGTCTCTAAAATACCTACCCAAAAAGGTACCCAAATATGCTCAGGGACGGTGAATGATCTTAGTCAATCCCTGTATATTTATGTACACTCAGACAATCAAGTCTGAAAGGTAATGTCTTATTAATACAAGGCACTGAAATACCTTTCAGAGCTGCTGACAGCCTCCCTTCCGTACAGGCAGGCAACAATCTACTTTAAAGAAACAACCTTAGTTGGCTTGTCTTTAAAGACAACTGAGCCTAAAAGAAGCTGAAAGCATTCTAAGTTCCACCTGCAGCTTTCAAAGTCTGCCTGAGTTGCCTAAGAGACACAGATACTCCTCAATTTCTCTCACTTAGGTATTAATTAGCTTTTTTTTTTTTTCCAACTAAAAACCCCACTAGTCTCAGCTTTCCTGTTCTCAGAAATTCTACTTTTCATTAAAGCACAAATGTTGTCCAAATTGGAACTGGGGTTCAGGATTAGGTGGTGACAGAAATGAAGTCCATCTAGACACAAAGAGGTATTGAGATCGTAACAGAGGAAATAAGAACTCAAAAAAATTCATGTTCTTGCAACAAACAATGAAGATTGTTTTTATCAATAATTTCTCTTCTTGTAGAAGAGTGTTCTACAAGAGAATAGATGAGAAAAAAGTGTGGATTTTTTTTTTTTTTTTTGGGTTTTCAACACAAAGGCCGAGATTTTT
>NW_009647828.1:2209422-2212527 GCF_000708025.1 Charadrius vociferus
TCATGAGTGCTAGATGTAAAGATAAAAACATACTTGGTAATATTTCAAGAAGTGGGCTAACCTATTTTAAGGCTGAAAACATGTTAGGACTCACTGAAGAAGCTGATATTATAAGGTATTTGGATGCTAGGAAAATAGAGAAAAAGACCTAAATGACATGACAGATATATTATAGTAAAAGCTCAACACCCAGTAATTAAGACAAATGTGGTGAAAGAAAGAAGATAAATTGATTGCTACATCACAAAAAAAACCCCAAACAAACAAACAAAAAAAGCTACACAGAAGAAAATTATTTCCAGTACATTACATCATGTCAAGGTACCTGCTATCTAATGTTGCCATAAAAAAAAAAAAAAACCAAAAAGAAAATATTAAATAGATCATTTAGAAGGTGGAGTAAGGATCTGTCCAGGCATCAGTAAACTATAGGTCAGTATTTGAAAACCGAGACTGCTGTGTGCTGAAATTTACTATGTGATACCCTTGAAACAAACAATCTGTCTATATAATCACAAATGCTAACATATAGTTCCTTAAGCAGAGAAACTTAAAAACCCATTGATTTCCTTCACTTTCTATCACATGGATCATGCAGCTTTGAGTTCTTCAAAAGCAGCGAAGAGCACTGCACCTACAGAACCTAAATGCTCTTTCTGCCATGCAGTCTCCACACTGTAAAAACTGCATATTGTCTACAGAGCTCATAAAAAAACATGGCTTCTCCTGTACATCTACCTTCTGATTGATCACACCACCACTACAGGTCCTACCTAGGTCCTGCATTAACATCTTTCAACAGTGATCCCACTCATTTCTTGATGGCCTTTTATACGCGAGGACTCCACTTATGTGAGGTAAGTAACTGGCCAAAATCAGAGGGTTCATCTAACAAATGGTGGGCTGAGGCTGTGGGATGCTGCTTCAACAACCCCGAATCTCCCAGGACCTTTTGCCCATGAGTATTTGTGTGTCTCCTAGCGTGTGTTCTCCTCCAAATTCTGCACGTCTGCTTTCTACTTCAATCAGCTGCTCCCAGCAAAAGCTACAGTGAATGCAACTTGTATCTCACTAGTTACTCAGTTTTTAGCACAGTGGTAACAAATTCAGTTTTCTTCCTTTTCTTTGAGACAGTTAACAGTGATAAAAAGTAACAGTAGTTTCAAAAACTGGTTAATAACCTAAAGGCAAGAAAGAAATGTCTAAACAGTGGATAGAGCCCTCTTTCAGGACCATGAAAAAAAAAAAAAAAGTTCATACAGCTCTTTCAGATTTAGAGATTTCTTTATTGCATTCTGGCAGACCTCTTAGCAACAGCCCAGCAATCCACATCTTCTGTCTTAGATAAAAGTAATCTCAATGAAGTAAATAATCTGATTTGTTTCTTAAATTGACACACTTTAAACAGAAACATGCACAGCTAGTTGAATGAGTCCTTTGGTTTGAATTTACAAGAGATGTATTTGCAGCTTAGTTACTGGTGAAGGGAAGAAGTTAAATAATTTTTGATAATCATGCTTATTTACTATTTGTGGTTCTTATATATACACTATAGCTCATGCTCATTTTAGTCAAATGCCTGGAGAAACATTTAGCTGACATTCAATTAGTGATGTAATGCGCTGTGATAAAGAAGTAGGGAATTTACTATGTTCTGTTTGGAAACCTTGCTTGTTGCCATTAATATTCACAATAGACTAGTCAGTTACAACAAAGTAAGGCACTGCCCCTACCTAGAAGAACTAGCAATCCAAAAGATATGTAGTACAGAAATGAAGTCAAGAAACAGAAGGTCTGTAGGTAAAGGTTTCCTAATATTGCGTGACTCCTTTCAATAGGATGGGAAAGACAATACCAGTACCTAGAAAAGTAATTTGATGCAACCTGAAAGCCTGTTAAAGACACAAACTAAATACCTAGCTTGCCGTACAGCAATAATTTACACATCATCATAAAGGGCAGGCCAGCCTAGCACGATCTCTGTTTGCACAAGCAGAATATGTTATGTTTTGGGCCTAAATGATACTGTGAGGTTAAAATAATTCAAAGTACTGCTGTATACGACTGACTGTGACTACTTACATCTGTTATATGGCTGTAAAAAGTATGTGCCATGATGAATCTGATCACATTTAAATTCATATTTAAATGACTTCTTGCCTAAGAAATTGTTTTCCCTGCTTCAAACTCTCCCCTGGACTCTGTTGTTGTGCCTTGATAAAGGAAATTAAGGTTCCAATTCAGGTCCATTCCTTATTTATTCATTGTAAAAATGAATGTAGAGATCCTGACAATATTTTTCTTAGGCTGTGGAAGAGAGGAGAGAAAGACTGACAACTACTGCCTCTACTTGAGGCCTGATAGATACCTGGACTACTAACATCATTCCCTTACAGCCTGAGGTAAGGAAGTTGTTTTGGCAAGTCCCCTTTCAAGGATAATAACAGGCAAGAAAAGGTAAAAGTGTAGAAGGACTCGTCCCCCTCCCTTCCTTGTTGCCTGTGAGTTTACACAGAAGCTGGTGAAGCAGATGGATGCCGCAAGAAGTGCAAAGGATACATGGAACAACAGCACGTATGTGGGATTCACACTGCCTCACAACGGCAAAGTCCCTTCAACGACACCTACTCCACAGGGATCCTCCGCCACTTACGGGACTTCAAGCTCAGCGATTTTGGAGCAGGATGGCGGCAGCATGTTCCATCCAAAAGAAACAGCAGAAGAAGATGCTGCAGCGTAGCGAAAAAACTTAAGCTCGGTAAGATTAGCAATACAAGTGAAGTAACAAAAAAAAAAAAGAGAGAAGTGCAAGGCTCTGCAGAGAGGGACAAAACCTGACATTTGGTGCAGAAGGCGTAGGGCTGTAAAACACCCAAGTAACGAGAAAAACTACGAAAACTTTGCTGACGGCCAAGAGAACAGGAGAACCGCAGTTCTTGCAGCCGGTCCCAAGGGCACACTCACGGAGCAATTGCCGTCCCCCTACGCAGCATCTGAAGCAGCGCAAGAGATCATTAGGCTACTAAATCCACACCAACCCTCCCCATCTCTTTGTTCCCCGGCATCTCCTGGCACGGCTTCCAGCGCTGTCCCTCGGCCACCGGG
>NW_009647828.1:2213349-2264408 GCF_000708025.1 Charadrius vociferus
TCCCACCCCCACCCACCGAGCTGAGGTGAGGCCAGGGCAAAGCATCCTCCTTTCTTCCTCTCATCCCTTCCTCCCTTTCATCCTTCCCCCCCTCCCCCGGGTTCCTTCCTTTCATCCTTCTTTCCTTATCCTCCTTCCCCCTTATCTTGCCTTCCCCTCATCCTTCCCTGCGCTTCCTGGTCCTCCTTTCCTTTCTTCTCTCCTTAGCTACCTTTCTCCACTCCTCCCCATCCCCCAGACTCCTTCTCCCCGTACCCACATTTCGCACCCACCAGAAATGATAATTATGCCTTCCTTTTATTTATTTGTTTGTTTGTTTGTTTATTTTCCTTTCCCGTTTTTAAAATGCAATTTTAATTCTTACCCGGTGAAAGAGGGGAGAGAGAAAAAGACAGACAGAGTCGGTCACAGAGATAATCCCCTCTCCTTTAAAGAATGGATTTGAATTAATGGTCATTTTGTGGTGTGTGTATTACGGGAAGAGGGGGATTATATTTAGGGGAGAAAGTAAAGGGTCAAAGGTGTGTTGTTTCACTTATTTGTCTATTTACCTAGCATCACTTTGAGGTGAAACCTAGCTCTGTATTATTTTAAGTCCTTTTTTTTTTTTAAATTTTTTTTTTTTTAAATTATTCTCCTTTCTTCAGGCATCAGAGGTTTCTTCCTCCCTTTTATCCATCCCTTGTGCGTCTCTGTAATTTACAGTCGCTGCTGCCGCTCTGATTGTCTCAGCCCGGCGCCGGCGGGGCACCCGCAGACAGCGGCTTCCTCCATCCCTTCCCTCCAGGCCTCTTCCAGGGTCTGAGACCTTTCGAACCACCCGCCTTGTACCCCATCCGGAATCCAGCCCGCAAGGTGCCAGCTCCCATCAAAGGATTTGCTCCAGTGGCAAAGAGCGAAAGTTTAAAACGGGGCTTTGTCTTTACATGGAGCGTGCTGGGGATGCCGAAAAGCTGTGTGGATGTTGGTTGAAGGGTGGCGGCCAAAGTGCTTGGTTGCATGGCTTCTGGAGTAGAAGAAGTTTTGCTTAGACGTGGTGGTGGTGGTGGGAAGCTGCGTCGCCACTGCGAGACTTCCCTGGCTGCCTTGCCCGTTTGGGAGTTGGGGTTGTGGATGCGCGTGCTTAGGGGAGCATCCATACACTGAGGGTTCGGGAAAGTAACTTTTACATATTTAGGGTGGGGTGTAGCATGAGGAGTAGGTAGTACGCACCTGCTTCTCCCTAGATCGGAGGGGTGAATATACTCCCTTGTGTCTCGCCGGTTGTGTGCCGTGTCTGTTTTCTTTTTAAGGTGATGATGCTCTGTCAGTTGAAACGATCAGTTGGTGGTTGTGTTTTTCTCTTCATCAGTTGTGTAGTGGCAGAACGTTTATTTGATTGTTAGCATGCTTCAGACAATTTCAGCCTTTTTAAGCTTCCATTTGCTGGATTAGAAGTTTGTTTATACTTCATCAGGACAGATATGTTTCAAAACTCCTACTATTTTAGAAATCTACAGATACCACAGCAGCGGATACTATAGCAAAACTCTTATCAGCCTGCATAATATAAACGCACACATGTACGCTATGTTGGCGTGTATTCCCTAAGAAATGTTGATTCTGTTAACTTGTCAAGATGCAGCGAATGCTGTGTGTTTTGAAGTATAATGTAGATAAGTAGCATAAGTAGAGGTAGTCTTAAATGATGCTGCTGGTGCAAACAACAGATCTTACTGGCTTTGTGGCTGTTGCAATGCTGCTGGTTTTCCTTTTTGTCTATAGTGTCTATGATTGATATTATGTATTGTGTCAGGCTTTTTACACTCCCGGTCGAACAAAATTCTTTCCAGAAGAGAAAAAGTACTGACCTGAAGGATGAACTTTTGCACTCAATTGTGTAAATCATTGTTTACGGAAATACCACCTCAGCTGTGTACAAGATAGCTGTAATTCCATTAATGGGCTCTATTGATGACAAAAGCCTCAACAGGAAAGCTCCAGTGTCACTTGAGTTCTTACACGGCAATGCAACCCTAAAAGCTCATTTTTTAATATTAATGTTGAGCATGTATCCTACTACTTAAATGCCTTTGAACCACTGAAACCCAAGAGTATTAAGACTGAGACTTTAAAGCCAAAGGAAGCAATTAGATCTTCTGCTCTGACCCCTTGACTGTTATAGTCAGTTGGATTTTATCCAGTTACTTTTGAGTGCAATAACTTGCATTTGGCTGAAACATTTTCCAGAAAAATTGGAATTTTGATGGGAAGACAATAAGAGGTGGAGAATCTGCTGTTTATTAAGTTATTTGGCTTCAGATTCCAGTCACTGGTTACTGGTGTGCCTTTCTCCACTATGCTACAGAACTCAAAGTATTTTCTTACCATGGAGGTATTTATCTGCTGTAACCTAGTATTCCCTCTCTTTTCTACTTGAAAAAAACCAAGTGGACTAAAATTCTTTAAATTTGTTACTGTGTGCATTTTCCTCACAACTCAGTTTCTGTGGCTTTTTTTCCAAATTAACTTTTTCAACATTTTTGTGGAAACGTGAGCTGGATACTGCATGCCAATGCCTTGTCTCAGGAGGGTCTTGTGAGTTTCAATATTACCTCTCCAGTGTTACTCTTCTGTTTGTGCATCGTATTTACATATTAACCCTTCATCTGCAGCACTACATTTTGATCATTTCACTGGGTACACTCGCTGTGGCAAACCCTTTGCAGGACTGTGTCTTTCTAGAGGAGTTCATCGTTCTATAGACTAGCATGTGTTTCTTGATTGTAGCTTTATAACTCTGTACGTGGCTTTTTTTATGAATGTTTTGTTTCTAGCATAGGCTGAATATACCAAACACTCCTGATTGCTTTTTGTAACTGATTTATCTCAGTTATGTAGCATTCTATCAATTTATAACTTGTGCACATTTTGTCACAATTGATTGTGTAGACTTACAAATAGTTGAGAAAGTGTTTCATGATAGTGGCCCCACCTTTGGGGAACTCCCATGTTAATTTGAGTTATGTTGTGATGCGTTCTTGAAAGCTGCTTTTTTCTTTTTGAGACGTCACTTAACCAGTTCTTAACCTGTTTCTTTGGTACTATTTTGTCATCAGGCTGTCAGACAACAGTACACCAAGTGCCACAGAAATTTATACGTGAATATGGATATTTTTACCAATTGATAGTATCAATTGTATCAAAAAATAAAACCAGATTCATTTAAGACGACCTGTTTTCATTACTTTTCCTTCCTATTATTTGTTATTGTTTGAATCTCGTGAGTTTCTTTTTTAAATTATTGTTTTCCTCAGGACTGCCATGTTCTAACCTTCCTATAGCTATAAACACTGTCTCACTGGCTCTTTTAGAGTATGGTTGTAACATTAGCATTCATTCAGACTTCTGAAATTTTTCTGGTATTTTCAGAATTGCTAAAAATTCATGTTGGTGGGATAGACAACTCCTTGGACACTTCTTTGAGAACCTTCTTCTATGGTGATATTTGATCCTGCTGACCAAAAATGTTTGTTGCAAAGTAATATTGTTTTAATGTTGCACTTGTAATGGACTGAAGAAGTAATTTACCATTCTTATAAGGCACCAGCAAATCATCTCACTGCTTCACAAATGCAGAATTACTTACTGAATGAATCTGTCCTTATGCACTATTAGAGTAGATCTGGGTCTCTCTTTAGTAGAACACCTGTGTGAGGGCTAAGATTTCTTTTGTTCTTACAAATCCCCCACTGTTGGTTTTTTTTCCTGTTGCCAAGCAATGTCTTCATCCTCACCTATAAATTTTTTACACTAACGGTTTCAAAAAGTATGGAATATGTTATCCCTTAATACTTTTCTTCTTGTTATGTGTGTCTTTTTACTTCTAATAGCAATATTTATTGAAATCTGTTTTGTGGCCAAATTATAGTAGTTATGACAATGCCTTCTAGGTATTACATGCTGTCTGAACACATGAGGATGAGATTTTTATTTTTTTTTCCTGTGTACAGTGACACAGCCATACAATTTATTATATTTCAGAGCAGAGTAGGCTTTTGCTTTTAATGCAGCACGTTTCAAGGCTTGGCTAAAGAAAACTAAGCTCTTTATTTATCTTCTCCATACTTTGTTCATAGGCAGTACAATACATAAGACATACTTTGGTTTTAGATATAATACCAAATGGTATTGGAAATATGAAGGACAAGTATACAGAAATAAATAACGCAATATGTAGTTGGAAATATGAAGGGCAGACATACAGAAGTAAAGAATAACAACATTAACCTAATAGTAATTGCATAACTTGATTGGAGTTTTTGTGGCTCAGGTCTGTAGAAATTATTCCCCTAAAGTTAATTTGAGGTAAGATGCAAGAAGAAGATATAAAAAGAACAGAAATGGAGGTGACAGATGACAGTGGAAAAAAGAAAGTTGCGTTTTAGAGGCTAAGAGCTGCTTCTTGACGGAAATAAATTTGTTTATTTTGTATAAACATAACGTTTGTTAGGATAAACTTTCTTGAGGAATTAGATAAACAATGAAGTGTATCAGTTGACCAGTGAGAACTTTCCCAAGGCACGGCTTCCAACACAGCAGGCTTCTGCAGGAAGCAGAGGTGGCTGAGGCTCTAGTTCCTCTCTGGAGCTCCATTATTGATGGGTAAGGTCCTCCAGCTGTGTCAACAACACCGTGAACCTGACTGTGATCAAACTGCTTCTAAGTCTAGCATGCCTTGAGCATTGTTGGAAACTAAAGAGACACAGCTGTTTAAGACTGCTCTAACAAATCAGTTGAAGACATGGCAACAAAGAGAAACCAGGTTTTGGCCTATTAAAAGAAGTGGTTAATAACTAAGTTGTTATTGTATTCCAGCTTCTTACTGTCTTATGGGAATTCATAATGCATCTAACTATATTTCAAAGAGTGATAACACTATTTTATTGAGTCTTCAGTTGGGCAGGCTCAGCACTCTGTATGTAAACAAATTTTGTCTCGGGTTTCTGGATAAAAGCTCTTCATCTCAGTTTTCTAATTGGTTTCCTCAACATCATACGTGAGCCATTGAGACAGCGCTAAGATATCTGGTTCCAAACGATCTTGTATACAAGAAGGCATTCTTGAAAGTTTTCAAACAGTGAGATAGATTGAAGTCATATTTACATAAAAAAACCATCAGCTGCTTTAGGAAATGAACTTGTGAGCATCACTTACCAGTACAGTTAGTTGAAAATCAGGATTTTCGTGTTATTGAAAATCTTTGTCTTTGGGAATAGTGTTTTATTTTGGATTGTAACAAGGTGGTGGAATTTAAAATTTCCAGCAGAATGAAAATTATTTCCCCAAGCGGGAATATCACCAACCCCTGATATACATATTTGGTTTCAAATTTCATATCCTGTCATCAGACAAAGCATTACAACTTTACGGGGAGCAGGAGACACGCTTTTCACTAGTTTTTCACTGGATATGTTGACAAAGCACACCTTTCTTTGAAGTACTTATACTCTGCTGAATCAGCATTTCTGAGAGCATGTTGCTTTTTTTTTTCCCTTTGGAATATTTTTTGGCTAGCTACGCTTTTCAGTCACATCACCCCTTGCATTAGTATTCTAGTATTGAGAACAGTAGAGAAACATTTTCGGCATTGCTGCAGAGACTGTCCAGCTTTTCAGGCTTCTTAAGTAATGAGAATTATTGAGTTAAGTGAAGCTGAATCCTGTAACAGTAAGAACATCTCATAGGATTTTCATTTGAGAGTTAAGAAAAATAGTAGATTTTGTCATTATACAAAAGAATCTCTCTAATCAGAGTATCTTAAAGTATTTTTATAGATATTCCAATCTGTTTTTATCACTGGTGTTATCATGTGACATTTCTTTCTCCTGTGTACTTGTCTTTTTCTTTGAAGCTATGCATTTTAAGAACAAGTATATGTTACATCATGCTTAAAGTAGAGAAGAATATTAGAACAGAAGACAATTTGAATGTAAGCAGAACTTAAATTCTGAATACACTTTTATAAGCAGAAAGTGGAAGTGGTTTTGGTCAGGCTGGGCTCCCAGTTGCCCAGGTGACTTCTGCAAATGGGGCTTAAGCTTTTGAGTTACTTAAAGCTTCTTGTAAATGGATTAATCAGTTTGCCCTTTTCTACAACTAATCAACCTTAATTTTTAATACTCTATTATTTACTAACAAAAGCCAGTCCTCTACATTCCATTGAATCTGTCTTTATGGAATTTCTCCAATAAAGCACAATAAGCCTAGCAGGGGCAGCTAAATCTCTCAGTCCTCAAAGTTTTACTTATAAGAAGTGGATCAATTGGAAATATTTTATTCTATTTATTTTAAATACAGAAACTCTGCAGAGCTGAGGAAACCACTGTTAGCAGTTCTCTAAATCTTTTCGAACAACGAAAGAAACTCTGAAAGACATCTTCCTAAAGACTTAACTTTCAAGTTAGGTTATGGAATACTACTACAAAAGTTTAGTAAGCACTGGTTTTATTACTATTGTGGTATCATAATGTTAGTAGCAATAGTTGTGTTCTTTTCAGAGGAACCGCATTAGCAAACATGAATAAAACCTCTTGAAAAAAGCGTAAAAAATATTTGCAGTTTTAACTTACTCAAATAATGAGGCAGACATATTTATCTGATGAGATATTTTCTGCTCCACTGCCTCTGGAAAAACATTTTCTTGTTTGCTTCTTGGTGTAGCAAGATAATCCTTTTTAAAGTTGTTCTGTAACTTTTGAGTCAGTTTAGAAGTTTCTGTAAATAGATAGTACTAAGTAAATGAATGAAGGTATATAAATAGAGAATAGATGTGATGTGCTCTGTTGTTAAATATTATCCTCCTGGAATGTTTATTGAATGGTCTCTCTTTCTGATATAAAATATGATCAGCTTTGATAAGTTATCCATGGTTAATTCTTCATGTGATTTCATATCTGTACCGTTATATGTCCCCTGCTGAATGCAATATTGTATCTGTAAGCAAGATGGGGTTAATGCATGGAGGTGAAATTTGTTTATAACCAATGTAGTGTAATACAACAGCTGATTATTTTGTCAGATAAAGGAAGCATAATACATGTTTCCTATTAAGATGACTAGATCTCATGCTTAAGAACCTGGAAGGAAAAACTGCAGTTGCTTTAACAAATGCCACCATATTTACTGAGAAACTCTGAATACAGAACCCAATTACTTTTTTTCCTTCATCTCTGTAAAAAAATCATATGATGAAAATGTTTATTTCAGTTTTTACCAAAATATAAAAGGATTGAATTATAACTTTTTTTTATTGCGCCAGAATATTTAAGTAAAATAAATTGTGTCATCTGTGCTTGATTTTGATAGAGAATTTATCAAAACCCTTCATAAATTGTTATCCGATGGTTACAAATGTTGAATGTTTAGATAACAAAAGGCTGTTCAACCTTTCAAGGAAAGGTATAAACCAGATAACAACTAAAGTCTGAAGTGAGAAAAATCCAGAGTAAGTAGGAGAACAGTTCTTCCATTTGTAAAATACCGTATAGCTGGTCAGTTTAATTGCAATTAAAATCCACAGGTGAATCTTTAAAGTGAAGTTACAGAATTGCAAAGAAACAACTACCATTTCTTACCAGTTAGAAAGAAACAACTGCCATTTGTTACCTAGGGTTTTTTTGATTGGGGTCGAAGTGAGAGAGATTCATGTATTTTTATTGCAGCACATGAACTCATTTCTAGTTCTTATAGTAAGCACTCAGGACTATTTGTATAATGAAGTCAGAAATGCAAATTCAGAAATACAGCTGCTTAGTCTAATTTTAAACGTATCTATTATCTCTGTAATCTACATTTCCAGTGTTTAGATGCTACGCAGAAATACTTCGAAGAAAAATAATTTCTCAGGAAGTCCGTGAATGAAGGAGGATGAGGCTGTGTAGGGGTGGAATAGTAATAAGTAGGTTCTCGTTGGCTGGGAACACTTTGCCCCAGAAAGAAGTCAGAGGCCTCAGCAGCATGCAAAGCTGTCACTTGTACTTGGGTGGGCTGCCCCTGCTTTCTGCAAAATTCAAGCCTATTTCATTCATCTGACAAAATGTTTTGGACTTTTGGACTTGCTAAATATTGTTTCTGGGTCACATCTGATATCTAACAAGAGCAAGAACATTAAAAAAAACCAAACAAAAACAACTGTTGCTGTGTTAAGATTTAATTTTACTTGCATGGCTTAGGGAGAATTCGGTGCATGGCTAAGACAGTCAGCATACTCGATCCCTGGATACTTTCATCTGCTCTTTCACTCTAAAAAGTTTTTAGGTGACTGGCATCCCGCAACAAAGTTTTTTCTTTTATACACTCATTCAAACTTTTCCATTCAGGCCTGAGCCCAGGGAATATTGGGTCAGTGCACGTCAGAGTAATGGAACTGTACAGGTGCTTTCCAGGTGCTAAAGAGCAGTCGGGACACAAGTCCTGAGCGGGATTGTCTTCTACTCATGCTCTGTTTGCGTGAAAACCAGCATCAAACCTTATATAAATTTTATCATTCCCCTGTGTGATTTCCTCATTTTCTAAATAACTTAAGTGCACTTCTAGAGCATTTTCTACAGCTTTACAAATACTTTTTGGCTTGCCTTGTTCTAATTCTGTATTTACTACCAATGGTTTTTTTGTTTACAAATTCAGCCTAAGAAACAGAAAATATACTGGCTATGTTCAATATTTACCTTCAGTTGGCAGGGTAAGAAACAGCATTTTGTTATTAATTTTCATTGTATTAAATATATTTAATTATAATTTCCTTAATGTGATCAGAGAAACTATCACCTTGCTTCTTGCGGTGTCTTCTTGGAATGCCAGCCAGAGGTATGGTCCCAGGTGATCTCAAACACTGCAGCGTAACCTAATTTACATAACAGAGTAATACAGAAGAATATATTTTGTGCAAACATAGCTAAAAAGCCTTCAGAATTAATGTCTTAAAGTCGTTGAGAAAGCTGAGTGACTGTAGCCATGGTGACTTTTTTTTTTTTGCTTTTAAGTAGGAACATCACTGATTACTAGCCTTCATGTGAGCCTTAAGCTGGGTATCTGTTCAGCAAGCTACAAATTTGGTGGCAGCAAAAGGAAAATCATAGATGTGTGGACAGCTTCAAAACATGAAAAGTAGTGTGATTTGGATGCAAAAATAGCAGGCTTGCAAACAAAATTAGGTTGAGAGCTGTAATGATGACACAAATGCTTTTTTGAGGCTCTGCACTCCATGTTCTCCTTGTTTGCTACTAGTTTTAGAACTGTGTTGGCTTGACAGGTGCTGAAGTTGTACCCTTTAGCTCAGATGCTGCGAGAGCCTGACTTTGGACTGACAGATCCTTCCAAACTTGGTTGCATCCTAAGGGTGGAGTCATCCTTATTTTAATTGTTTTATTGCTTTTGGGTTCACGAGAATGATGCTGAGATGCACTGACAACATGAGTGTGTTCAGGTCTTCTGTCAGCTTAATGAGTTTATTTTGGCTGGGTGGTTGACAGTTGGCTAAAAGAAAAAAAACCAACAAAACCTACATAGCCCAAGAACAGCTTCTTGGCTGGTTTTCCATAAAAAGATCAGTCAGGAGGATGGGAAAACACTAGACATGGCTATTTCTTTCTTTCTTTTATTGTTGTTGTTAGTTTTCCATAATGGTGCAAAAATTGGATCTCTTATTTTCATTCGCTCTGCACCACAAAAGTGTTGGAGATGTTGTGAGGCCCATTCTGTTGCCATGATATCCAGAAGAAAGATTTGTTGTACTCTAAGGATGTTGCAGGACTTGTGATGGCTAAAGCCTTTCCCGATCAACCCCTGGGAGGTAATCCACAGTAATTAGGTACTTCTTGAAACAGAGCATGAGCGAGATGGACTCTGTAATGATTAGGACACGGGTGGATCAGAGCAGTTAGCATTTGGTTACACAAAAGGAACAGCTTCTAAGGAAGGACTGAAAGCCACACTCTCAAGAAATAAAATGATAGAGTTTAAACACTTCAGGTGTGCTTGAAATTGGTGGTGTCAATTGGACAATTTGAACCTGGAACTCCAAGATTTTTTGTGACCTTGTCGATTCAGCTCTTGGCTACACTCTTTCATTTCTGTTCTTCATTAACAAGTTTTTTCTACTGGTGTGAAACTAAGATCATGTAAGTGAGGAAAAGATTTTGAAATCAGTCTTTTAAAAATACATTTTTATAATTTCCATCTAGCTTTAATAAGAAATGACTAAAAATGCTAAGAATTGAAGTCACCTTTTGGCCATTTCATCTAGGGCATAGGAAATACAGGCAAAACATAGCTGCTGTGGGAAAGGTATGCTGCAGGAAGACTTTCAACAGCTTCAAATACTTAGGGTTCCTTTAAATAAGAGGAAAGTATGTAAATACAAAAAAAAAATAATACTGTGTCTTGAGCAGACGAACTTCCTTTACCCATTTAAAAAAAAAAAAAAAGCACCCACATTGAATCTTAGGTCTGGTGTTCACATAATACTCCTTTTAAAGTAAATTAAGAGCCTTGAATCTGAAATATGTTTTTCTAATCTCAAAAAATGTGCAAAACTTGAGAAAGACTTCACAATGACCAAGATTTATTTTACTGGGGGCCTCTTCCAGCATTGCAGATGGGTTTCTGGGTATCTTAGCTAAGGGACGAGTTTGGGTATTCAGGTTATGCAAGATTAAATCCTTGATCTTTTGAAAGTACTTACCAAATTTCTATTAATGTTGCAATTTCTTACCCAGTGCTTCTGGAGCTGATTCTGCCTTTGGCCGTGTCTATATCTTCTAGGTGTAGCAGAAGCCAGTCCTGTGTGGTATTACAATGATACATAAGCATTTAAATTTTCCAGAGATTTAGGCAACCTATTATCTGTGTTACCTTATAGACCTGTTGTGAGTACTAATTTTATCTGTTACATGCTGTAGAAGGCAAATGATTTATGCAAGCAGGATTTCTTTTTAACATTTCAACAGTTAAAAAAAAAAAAAAAAGTAACAATAAGCGTCCAGTACATCAGCTCTTCTTTGCATCTGAGTTCTCATCTGCTGCAAATATATAGTACTTATTGCTCAAACTTTAATGAACTGTTTTTTGTTCCTGTTTTGATCTAAAGATAGCTTTTCTCTGAAGTGAGAAACTTGTTGTGTCATGTTGGGCCAGATGAACATAACATTACAGATGGACTCGGTTACCGAAACATGAGCTTGTAACACACCGTTGTAGACACCTGACAGCATTCAGCTTGCTCCTCAGTTAGGTCATGGCTCTCACGCAGGTCCTCTATTGTATATGTCACTGTTGTCTTGTTTCTGTACAACGTCCTGGGTTATAGCTCAACTCAGTGACAAAAAAAACAAACCAAAACCAAATGTATCAGAGCACTGAGTTACCTGATGAGTTTCATTGTATTTCTCTCAAATGGTGCTAGTGTGTGTGGAAGAGTGCTATGGGAGGAACCACAATTCGTGGTTAGTCTTTAGTGGGGCAAGGTATGTGACATAATTATGAAATTTGCTGAGAGTACTGACATTTCAGAGGTCCCTTGGTTAAGTGGAAATAGGGAGAATTATGAATATTGTCTTAAAAATATGTCCATTAGGTGTATGTATCTCACATGCAGAATATCCTACATGAATAATCTAAATTTGTTGTCAGCCTGTGTTTCTAAATGCAGAGAGTACTATGGGAAATATTACAAGGGGAGATTCGAGATATGTCAAGGATGGTGGTGATAGTACGTTGGAAAGTTTTCATTGTTTGTTTCTCCAAGGAAATTTTGATGTCTGAAGAGTGACTATTGTATTTTCATTTTTGGATCACACTAAATAAAACAGGTGAATTTGATGAAGGTTTGTAATCACGTAGATTTCTTCTGTTACAATAGCGATCCTACTGTGTGCAATCCTTGCACACGTTTAATCACCATTAAAGACAGTGTTGGGTTATTAGCACTATTTGTCAAGGTCCTCTCATTTGAAAGTGGAAAAAAACCCCCAAAACCTCACTACATTTTACTTCTGTTAAAGAAAGTATTTGTCTATTGTCATTCCTAAACCTCAGACCAAAAGGTATGTGTATATATAGTTTTAACCAATTTAATGAAAATTATGTGTTGGATTTTTAAAGTTAAATCATTTAAATGTGTTAAAATTGAGTTTTGCAGAATACTGTGAAAAAGACAAAAAATAGACCACCTTATTTTTATTATAATAAATTATGTATGCTTCGGGTGATTTCTGGGTATCTCATGTGTTAATGTAATGCACAGTTCCATGGCTGAACTATTTTATGCTAAGTTATGTTCTTAAGCCAAAGGAAAAAAAAAATAGTTCTCAAGAACTGTATTTCTGTGAAAGCTGTTAGCAAATGCTTATCATTGTAGTGAGGCCTCAGTAAAATGTAATCTATTATTCCTTGTGTTTTATTTCAAGACAGCTGAATGTTAAGAGATGCTTTTTTTTTGCTACACACGTGCTCAGAGTTGCTACAGTCCAATATTTGCTGGACTATTGCTATTTTTGTTACTGCTTTTTGTGGTGAAGGCTTGTGATTTCATTAACAGATATTTTCAACCCCAAAAACGTAACAGAGGGCTAACTAGAAAATAATTCTGTTTTCCATGTAGATAAGCACAGAAATACATGAATAAAAATCAGGTTGGCCTCTCTTCCACGCTTCAGAAGTCTCCTGCGTGGCTTTATGAACCTTTGGGAAATGGGCCACGTTATCTTCAATTTTGTAAATAATTAACATTCTCTGTGTGGTTATTTTTATCAAAAGTGTATTTCTAGATTAATTTGTGGATAATAATAGTTGCAGTTCTTAAGAGGCTTTTCTTTTTTTTTTGTTTTTGTTTGTGTTTCTGGCATAGGAGAGTAGGATCTTATTCCATTAGCCAGCCTCCTTCTGTGAGAAGCCATGAGGCAGTTTTAATTATAAAGAACGAGGCAACTTTAATAATTTTCAGAGACTTTGAACTCGTGTTACATTGTGATAACCCTTGAAACCCAAACATGTATCTTATATGCTAACTCCACCTACAGTTTCCACAAGTCATCTTAAGAGAGCTTCTTTGTCACTCATGGCGTCAGAACACAGGTTGTGTTTGTCTTTTGAATTAAGCAACAGTGATTAAATTACACATGCTTTCGTGATCCTTATTTTTCCTGCCTAAAGAACGGTATGGTGACCTTATGTTGACACCATAGAGAATGTGTGCTTTGTTAACTGCATTGGAGATCTGCTCCTGAAGTTTAAACCAGAGAGGCACTTGTTCTAAAACACTGGCTTTGTTTTTTGGGGTTATCACTATCACATCTGGACCTTGGCTACCTTAGGTGCCATGTGGTGGTACTTATTCTTCTTGTATTAATTTTTTGTGATTTGCTTAATATAAGAGAAGAAGCCCATACTAAATTTATTCTTAAGTGAAGAGAAAAAAATTACTTTCCCTGGACTGATGACAATGAGCTGTTTATTACCACAAGCTGTGCGTTTTATTTTCTTTTAGTTAGAAAGCAGTGATTTGTCTGAATTTTTGGAGTGGTTTTTAAGTGAATAATGATATAAGAGCCGTCTTACTTGAGGCTTCTTATAAATGTAGTTATTTATATGAGGAAAAACTGTTCAAGCGTGGATTATTTATGCAGGGGAGAAAACTGGCTCTGGATTGATATAATTTTTCTTTCTCATCTTCTCTGAACTAATTTGTTTTCTCTGTACAGTGAGTGCTTGATACACGCACAACTTTGTTTTAGAGACTTAAGAGCTCCTTGTACCATTTCCCTTGATAAAATGATCCGAATCAGACCTCACCTTCTGTTCTTCAAGGCAACCTTTGTTCCCTCATGGCTTCAAAGAAGAGTGTTATGGCCTTTTGCCTTTCATTTTTAGCAGACCTGGTTTCATCATACATTTAAAAAGTAGAACTGAGATTTTTCTTAGTTCGGTGGCATTGGCATGTTCTTTTCTTAATTTTTCTGTCTGTCATGTCGTCCCCTGTGTCCTTCCCCCCCCTTTTTTAATCTCTCTTTTGATGGCAGTCCTCTCCTCAGATGGTCCCTAAGCCTAGAGCCTGGGCTCAGCCCCCCGAGTGAACTGGGGTGTGAATCCACTCTGTTTATCCACCAGATTATTTCAAAACTGGTGATTCTTCCATCGGGAATGTGCAGTCATTGGTAAAAAGAGCATCCAAGCAGATTTCCTAAAGCATTGTTAATTATTGACAGTAAATATAAAAAGAAGATGTAGAGGATTTTATATCAATAAAGATCTCTCCTACCTAGAGCCAAGAATGACCTAATTTTTTTTTTTTTTTGAGATACACCAGCAGGATCTGTCTGTAAACAGTTTCTAAGCAACAGCTGCCTGTCCTCTAGAAAGAATGTCACTTTTTATCCATAACTCCTGGGCTTTATAGCCCTTCTGCCCAAATTGGTGCCCTAGATTAGGGGGAGATTGACGCAGTCTTGTCAGCAATGATGGTTCTCCTTTTTTCTAGTAGCGACCACCTACGGTTCACTGAGGTGTGTCTGAAATTAAATCAGTCTCCTTTATTGTTGGTTTCCCAACAGCTTGCTGTCGCAGTCCAGCACTGTGAATTATTTCCATGCAGTTTCATAAACATTCTGTAATGATCAAAGCGCCTTTCTATTTTCACTTAAATCCAAGAGGTGACAAACCAGAAACAACTAAGTATTTATTTTTAAATGATTACATGGTTTGAATGGGTTTTAGGGGAGAAACTGAGCTTTCCCCACAGCACAGCAGGTCTCTTTTCTCATCAAGAGTTGTGTGGCATCTCTCTCAAAGACGGGGGCAATTCAGAGGCATAGAAACGAGAGCCCTTTGGGATTGGGTTTTTATTACCTGGGAGCTTGCAGCTCAAGTGACCAGTTTTCTGAGACTTCCCAGCATTAGGCACTGTTGAATAATTTGCATCTAGAGGTCAAGCAGTAAAAAGTACCCAAGGAAGAGAGCTAACCTTTTCTATGGTAATATAGTGGTAAATAGGAAAAAAAGGGGAGAGAGAGTAATCTCACTGGATGTTGTAAGCTCTTGTGATCAATGTTAAACAGATGTTATTTGAAAATAACAATCATTTTCTTTCAGCCAAAGATCCACATGTGATGAAGAATAAAAAAACAATTTTTAGAAGGATTTTAGTTTGTTTTGGTTTACTACCAGCATCTTTTAAAGAATGTTAACCTGGGGGCTGTGAAGATCAAGTAATTGATTCAGGCTATTAGAACTTCCAAAGGTCATAAACGTCAAGTTCTCTGTCTTGCAGATGGTCTACCATGCTTTGCCTTAGCCGAGACTGCTTTTGAGATGGGGAAACAGAGATCTTCTAGAATACAGGTTTTGCCCCAATGGACATTGGAATGGAATGTGATCATAAAGTCATTTAGTAAGAGGTGAGGAAGAGTAAGCTGGAATGTGTCTCCCATTGTATGCCAAGTAGCTGTAGAAAAGCAGCCTTCAGGAAAATATGGTGGAGTTTGCTTACAAAAAAACTCTGGAGTTTTAACATATTAACTCCATGCTCCCAGTTATGAGTTGTTTTTACCAACTCTGAGCCAACAGAAGGAGATTTTCCATTTGCTGACGATTTGGGAGAAACAAGAGTAGTCTTACCAGTTACCACAGGATGGTAGGACCTACATAAGTGTATTGTTCAAGTGTATTGTCCATTTTACTTATTTATTTTTAATTCGCTCTCTCTTATCTGCTACTGTTAGATATAAATAGTATTTCAGTTTGAACTACTTTAACTAATGGTGCCTGAAGAGAAGGCTTGTGGATGTTGGAATCAGTTAGATTTGAGTAATAGCTATGATTGATAATACAGGCTGTAGCCTATGGCCTGATTCAAGGGAATTGTAGAGTTTATTTCTTCCCCAGAAGAGGTGAAAATCATAGGTCTTTGAGTGCTTTTGAGAAAAACAGAGATCTCTGTATACATTTTCTCTGTTATTGTGAGAAGCTGTCTTGTTTCTTACAACTGTCTTTATTTCCTTTGTTTGATTTGAAATCAGAGATTTCTGCTATGTACAGAATGAGGAGTTAAAAAGTAATTGAGGCATTTTTTTGGCTTGCATTAAGAAATAAAAATGAGTAGAAGGAATTCTTACTTAAGAAAGGGAGGTTAGATGCTTTGATGTGCAACTGGGAAACACAACAAGAAAGGCAGTTTAAAATACCTGTATGTTTAAAAAGCTAACATTAAAGTAAAAAAATGTTGAGTAAGAAGACATATGAAACATGAGCTTTTGAAGAACTTTCTATGAAAAGGGCAATAAAACTAAGATTTGTGACATTCTTACTTTTTAGGGGCTGCTAGAGTGGCTTCCTGTCAAATAACATAAAAGTAGACTGTGATGAAAGACTGAGAGTAAATTCTGGTTTTTACTGTTTTCAGCATTTCACCTTCTCTATTACATTTTGGCCAAGAGTAGTGTATTGTTATAAAATTCAGAGTAAAAGTAAGCTTTTGTGATGTTGTTTATTTCTGTTCATTTCTTACATAAATGAAATTGTAATCTTGGTCAATCACCATCAATAATTGGTTGATATTTCCCTCTATATTTGGCCCAAACTTGATAAATTCTCTTTCATGTAGTGACAATTCCTCATTGTTATTTCTTTGTTATTCTGTGAGATGTGGATAAATCTCAACGAAAGTATTACTTTGTTACTAAATATTTTACTGTATACTAAATATTCATCTCTGTACAAGTAGAATTCTTCCATATTTTGCAAGCTCTAAGTTTATAAAAAAACCCGCCCTTTTCATAAGCAAACTATTGTAGCTTTGCTTCCTGCATATATTAACAAAATGTTTGAAGACTGAAGGGAGCAAACATGCAGTGAGTCATCTTCTGTTGAGAATAAAACCTGATACATTTGTGAATGAAATCTGGCTTTGTGAAGTAGAGCATGTAGTTTGTTGTTATTGTGTTTTGGGGGATTTTTTTTTAATATATTTTTGTTTTTTTAACAGATGTGCAAGTTCAGAAAGTTTTAGTTAGACTTGGGAAATGCTTTCTAAACACATTTGTAAATCTGTGGATATTGTGATAAATCTGATTTGGTAGAACTTTACTATGACTAGGAATACATCCCTGAGGTGTTCTGAATTATGTTTGGAGGTGCTTCTGTTGACAATATTTAAGGAACTTTGACTCCTAAACATACACTCAAATGCTAGGATGCCTGTTTGAAACTGAATGCCAAAAGCTTGGTGAAGGTCCTTGACAGTTAGGTAGCTTGAGTTAGAACAAGTACAGGATTTTGGCAGAAATGTGACTTGATCTGATGACATATATGAAATGTCAAAGTCTGCATAATTCCAAAGTTTTCTGCAACTCAGAAAACATTAAACATGGTGATTACAGGTAAAGTTAATAACAAACCCATAGAATTGTTTAGATTGGAAAAGACCTTTAGGATCTTCAAGTGCAAATGTTAACATAGCACTGACAAGTCCACCACTAAACCATGTCCCTAAACACCACATCTACGTGTCTTTTAAATACCTCCAGGGATGGTGACTCAACCACTTCCTTGGGCAGAATATTTTTTTTATTTTAGGCTATTTTCCTAATACCCAATCTAAATCTCTCCTGGTGCAATTTGAAGCCATTTCCTCTTGTTCTGTTGCTTGTTACTTGGGAGAAGAGACTGACACCCACCTTGCTACGACCTCCTTTCACATAGTTGTAGAGAGTGATGTCTCCCCTCAGCCTCCTTTTCTCTAGGCTAAACAACCTCATTTCTCTCAGTTGCCCCTCATAAGACTTGTGCTTGAGACCCTTCACCATCTTTGTTGCTCTTCTTTGGACACGCTGCAGCACCTCAATATCTTTCTTGTAGTGAGGGGCCCAAAACTGAAACACAGTATTCAAGGTGTGGCCTCACCACTGCCAAGTACAGGGGGACAATCACTTCCCTAGTCCTGCTGGCCACGCTATCTATAATACAAGCCAGGATGCCATTGGCCGCCTTGGCCACCTGGACACACTGCTGGCTCATATCCAGCCAGCTGTCAACCAACACCTCATGTCCTCTTCCACCAGGCAGCTTTTAGCTACTCTTCCCCAAGCCTGTAGCACTGCATGGGGTGGTTGTGACCCAAGCATAGGACCTGGCACGTGGCCTTGTTTTAACTTTGTACAATTGGCCTCAGCCCATCAATCCAGCCTGTCCAGATCCCTCCATAGAGCCATCCTACCTTCAAGCAGATCAATACTCCCGCCCAACTTGGTGTCATCTGTAAACTGACTCAGGGTGTACTTGATCCCCTCGTCTAGATCATTGATAAAGATATTAAAAAGAACAGGCCCCAATACTGAGCCCTGGGGAACTGCACTTGTGACTGGCTGCCAACTGGATTTAACTTCATTCACCACAACTCTTTGGGCCTGGCCATCCAACCAGCTTTTTACCCAGTGAAGAGTATATCCATCCAAGCCATGAGCAGCCAGTTTCTCCCATATACTGTGGGAAACAGTGAAAAAAAAAAAAAAAATAATAAAAAAAAATATTTGGTGTTCTTTCTGTAACAGTAGTTGAAAATGAAGAGGACATGTATGGGTTGATTCATCAGTGGTTATTCCATCCTAGCCTGTAAGAGCTAGCTGTTGATGGAGTTCCCGAGTCTCAGGTTAGCAACTGGACAATAGTTTGTACTTGACAAGAGATGCATTATTGTTTCATAACTTCTCTCGTTAATGTTCCTTTCATCTCTGAAGCATCCTGCTGCAATTGGTTCCACATATCTGAGGGAAGAAGTACTGCCTATCTGATACTTAGAAACGTGATGGCTGACGAATTTGAAGTTCGTTTAAATTCCTGTATCGTAGGAAGTATTGTGAGTTCTACTCATCTCCGTGCTGTCTGTTTCCACGTGATTTTTAATAATATTTCTTCTCTGTGATTTATATTGAAGATTGAAGTGTGTTTAGACTCTCTTCATATGGAAAGCATTCAGTGCCTCTGATCATGGAGACTTTATAAATACATCTTCTAGTTCTACCAGACTTTTTTGTAGGTAGAATTGCACATAGCATTAAAGATGTAGGTATGTAATAGATTTATACAGTGATGTACAAGTATTCCCATGTTCCCCCACACTCTCTTTTCTTTTCCTGAACAAAGCTGTGAAGTAGTGCTGTTTTTTAGAGGGCTTCCAACTGTGACACCAGGCTCAGTCGCTAACTTCAAGCCAATCATTTTATATGTTAAGTAGGGTTGCTTATCCCTATATTTGACTCATGCTGTTCCCTGTATTTTGCAGTGGTGGAAAATGCATTTTCATCTGCCATCTTTGCCCCTGGTCACTAAGCTTGATAAGATCCACAATTGTCTGTAGTGAGATTTATAGTGGAGTACTCCGCTTTTATTATTATTTTTATTTTATCATTAGCAAATAGTGTTTTCACCCTTCACCTCGTTTTTTCCAAGTGGTGGCAGGAATCTAGTCTGTGGACTAGTGATACTGTACAAGTTACATAAGGAAGATGTGCTTTACCTTCCAGAAAGCTTAGAATCCAGTTAGATAAACAAGTTAACTATTTTAGTAGGCAATATAGTTATATTCTTATGGACTGAAGTTCCACAATGAAGCATGAAGAGCTCAATGACGATGAGGCAGAAGTTGTCTGTCCAAAGACAGCTTTACTGAGCTCTAGTCAGGGATCACAGAAGAGGAAGACTTAGTTTTGAATAAGCATGGGACTAAAGCCATTACTATTGAAGACATCTGAAACAATGATCACATAATTTTTGATTCAAAGCTTTTCAGGAGGTGGGAAAAAAAGCCAAATTCACTGTAGTAGTGTTTAATCTCCAAAAGGAACTACGTGTACAAGGAGACGTGCTTAAAAGGAAATGAAAAAGGCAGCTAAAACCTTAATTTATTTTGGGGTTTTGTTCTTAAGAAATTTCAGGGCAGTATTGAAAAGAGACAATATCATTAAAATAGAAAATGAAGAAGACTGTGAGGAATCAGGACGGTAGAGAAAGGTCTTTTTATGAAAGTGAATACTTGCACATTATGATACCTTTTAAAAAAATATTTAATGTCCAAAATGTTATAAGGGAGGCCGAAAATAATTCTGCAAAAATGTTAAGGACATGAAAACCAATTATGAATCTCTTTCAAATCTTTTAGAAGCAAGAGGTGTTCCAGCGAGTTGGCAGCCAGCAGGCAAGTGAGGCAGAGAAGGCAGAGTCAAAGAGCAGGAGGCCCCACAGAAAAGCCTGGGAGTTTCTGTGCATTCTTGTTAACTGCAAAACAGTTTATGAAGGATTTTCACAGGGGAGCTTGCAGGAAAGGTGTCTGAGACTGAAGCGTTAATTAAAGGTGTTTTAGAGGAAATAGATGCAATTAATAGTATCAGGTCACTAAAACGGAATTATTTTTTAGGTCCCCATGTGTTCATTTTTTTAATGATTGCTCTCACGTGTCCAAGATGCAACGCCTGGCTTAAGCACTAGGTTTCATACCACAGTGAGCATTGATTAGTTTCATTTTTTTATAATTCCTGGATTGACGTTGTCTGACTCTTGCTAGTTTTTATTAATGCTTAATGTATTATTTTGTTTGAAAAGATATAAAAGGTGACAGTTTCACCTTGGTTGTGTTTTTTTGTTCTTTTTTTTTAAACCACTTCACTTTCCATTATAATCCTATATGAAAACTATTTGTATTCCATTCAGGTTCCTGTAGTAGTTTGTTTACCTGATGACCTGAAAAGTTTCATTGCCATTTTCGAGTTTATCTGGGTTCCTTTGTTCTCTTAATCTTCACAGAGATTATTTTTTCAGACACACTGATCAAAGATTCACTATCAAGATGGAAACTGTATGAAAAGAAGAGTTCTGTGGAAAAATTAATCTGACATTAGCTAAATTGCTTTTTTTTGAAGAACTAGCACTTTATTGTCACCTGTTTACTTCTTGCATTTCCTTTAGTCTGCAAAGACTAGTCATTTATTAATTAATCCCATGACAATTTGCAGGTTTTTATGAATTTATGCAAGAAGTTACTTCATGTTTTAATGTCAGTAAAGAAGAAAATGCGTTCTCTTTCTTTCTTTCTGTCTCCACATCTTCAGGGAAATTTAAGTTCTAGTTAGAGTCATCTTGTCAGATTGGAAAGGTTTTTTGAAGACTGAAAAAGAAACAGGTTAGATCTGTTGGTTTCCTGCATGGTCAGGGCACGTAGTGATGGTAATCGCTTGGACAGGTTGCAAACAAGTCAAAATATGACACTGCAGTTACTGTACCTTTTTGTCCTGGATTTGAAAGCATTGAAAATACTTATTGCTGTGAAATATCTCTATATCTCTCTATATTCTTTTTTTCTGAGCTGGTATTATTCCCTTCTGTATTGCTTCTCCAGATTCATCTCAGATCCATTAGCGGTGAAATCAGTTTCCTTCTAAGAATAGCACCATAGCATCAGTGAAAAAATGCTTTTAATTCTTTAAAATGTCCTCTCACAGAGAAGAACCTCATGTAATAAAGTTTGAAATTCCAATTTTTTGAGAATTTTTTTAAAGTTTTTATATTAATTTTAAGTGGCTACTTACAGAACTTGGTAGTGCAGAACAGAAAGCCTCTCAGATTTAAGTAATTTGACCATATGGATATGGCTCTTACTTTTCCAGATGAATGACACTTGAGGATTCTCAGTTAAATATCTGACAATGTATATCTTTCTCTGGAACTGTACAGCCTGTATCCATGTGTGTTTATATATTTCTTCTGGTTCAAAAAGTACAGTTGTAGAGTGATGGATATTTTAAGGATCAAGCACTGTTCTTCAGACTTCTTTATGTCAGAGCTATAGAAAGATTCCATATCTAAATGCTACTTATTTTCTGGCGTATAGATTTTTCTGAATTTTTAAGATCAGCCAGGTTTTGTTTGTTTTTTTTTTTCCTCTGTGGAGTTAGGACAAAATGAAGTAACATGAGTAACTTTTCTGTATTTGTCTGAGATCCCTTTACTCTGTCCTTCTCAAGAGCCAAGATTTATGTCTGGAAAGCCAAGTATATTCTCTCTACCATTTTGTAGTGTGCTTTCACAAGACAAGTGCTGTCCTGCTTCTGGTATAAATTAATGCAATCAAGGCAGATGCTAATCCATGATGATTGCAGATTTCTTTAAAGTCAATGGGTATCCTGAGCATCCTCTTACATGCTCAGCAGAGGGGATGTTTCAACAGCTTTTGAAGTGCAGCAGGCTTCCAACCAACCCCTACAAAGTTGCTGTACTTTTCTCATCTGTTTTAAAATTCTTATGCTCCTGGCTTCTTAAGACTGCTTTTTCTCTTCTCTCTCTGCATTTGTCATTCTTTCACCTTTAGTCAATAATAGGAAATCCTGATTGAATTGAAAAGCCTGTAATACCCAGACATCAGTTGGCAGTCACTATGCGAGAGTGTTCCTTCAAGTCAGTTGTTTTCAAAAGAGAAGCAAATTTCTCATTTTAAGTATTTTAATAAAATCACACCATTTTTGCTGGCTTGCCTGGGGTTGTGAATAAGAACATGATCAACTTAAGCATGACATCACTTTTTTCAGCATTACTGTAAAAAAGCATATTAAGCTTTTCATTACAGTCTTTCAATTTTCAGAGGTTTCTATCACCTACTAATTTACTCATTATAAGAACATTACATGGAAGGTCCACGTTGAACCAATAAAATTTTATTTGCAGAAAAATGGTCTCCAAACAGCCTGTCCACCTGTTCAGAAAGACATGCAATTCACAAAAATTGACTAAAAAAAAAATCCAGACCCTTTTGTTCAGACAGAAGGAAATGTCAGATGACGCTTTTATGTATGATGAGAAAAAATTAGTTTAGCTTACTGAGTCAAGAATATTTTTTCTGTAATTATTTTTCTTTTAGTTTTGTCTGTATGCTTTAAAAGGGCAACAATTGGAGAAGCATTCATTTCAAAGTTCAGTATATAGTGATATACATATGTTTTTTGACTATTTTTTAAGTTCAGTTTAAGTTAAATAATAACATCTATTTAGTAATCCCTGAAAAGATTCTTTTTCTCTATTATTGTCTATTTACTTATTTTGCTTTCTATATCTATGTCCTTATAGCATGAATTTGATCCATAATGCATAACGTTATTCCAGTGCTTCCAGATTTAATTCCTGTTTTAAAAAATAGGGGTGGGTGGGAGCAAGAGAACTTCACCTTGTAGTTGTCATACACTTATAGCTAGTGATGTTTTTTTACAATTCTTTGGGAGGGAAGGAGAGGCTGTTTTTTATATATTTTAGTACTTTTGATTTTGAGTCTTGGACAAAGATCCCATTCTGTTTGTGCATAGTGCTATGTAAATACCTGGCAAAACCGGACTTAGTCTCTCTGTTCAAAATGAAAGACAACAGCTGGATTGCCACAGATGGAGTGCAAACACAGACTGAGTTAGAATTGATCAGCAAGGTAAGGCTTGGTGACAACAACCTATCCCAACCCAACGGCCGTTGAGTTTCTTTCCGTGGTGCAGCCAAGAAAAGTACTAGGAGGAGGTTGAAAGCAAGCAATGAGGAGACAGGTCTTTGGAAGAGTTTGCTTGCAGGTGTAAAGCGCAGCATTTTAAAAGGTGCAAAGTTACCTGTTCAACAATTTAGTCAGCTGCTTTACGGAACGCTTATAGCTGAAGTCAACTTCCTATTGCAGAAGGCTTATTTTCAGTAATTCTTTAGCTCCAGGGTTGATGATTCTCGTTCTGCACCACCTCTGAGCTAGGCTGTAATATTTGTGCACACATGATCTGTGCTAAATTAACTTTCTTTTTAAAATGTGGTTATTTTAAACCTCAATTTATTTTTTTTTCTTGGTTTCATGTGGTTCATTATGCATCTGAACAAGCGCTTGCATGAGCAGAACTTGGAGCAGAGGGTGGGGATAGGAAGAAGTGGTGAGGAATAGGTGGACACTGCTGAAACCATCACTGCTGCAGAAGGAAAGGCTCATTAAACTACAGCCCAGTAGGTGTCTGTAGTAAAGTTTTGAAAATCTTTAACAGTGAAGGTGAGCAATATGATGCAGAAAGGTGATTTAGTTAGTGGAAGAAGTTTGAGAAAGTACTGACTTCACAAAAAACTAAAGTATCTTTGTAATAGTTTCGTGAGCACATATGATGGAATAAGATTGCCTTTAACAGAAAGTACAGAAAATGAGATGCAGGATGATAATATCAGGAAGGGGAGGGCAGGAAGCTTAGCTTCAGGTATACGGATGAATCAAAATGTTGTAAGAGTATAATATATGGAAGACTTAGATGTAGCTTGGATTGTGTGACATAAAAGACAATCCAAAAATAATACCTATATAACAGGACTGAGAGATAGTAATTTCATTTTGGACTGTGGACATGATTATCCATACACCAAGTGTAGAAGCCACATGACTTCCTTCTGTACCTCTCTAGTTTCTTGGTAACCGCTCTAAAATCTGAATGTCAGGACTGAATGCAGTATAGCAGTTCTGTTGCTTTCCATGTGACCTTTGAGACCTTTTAGTCATTACTTTTCACACTATTCCCACTCTCTGCAGAAATAGTTTTTTTTCGTGCTCGCCTTATGCTTTTGCATCATTGTTGTATTGCAACAGTTTTCTTGAATGATCCCAATTTACCAAATATCTCCGATTTTGTGGCTGAACTATTTTCATTGTTGTCCGTTTATCGTTGTGATGTTTGCAGGTTTTATCACCGTATCTGTTTTTCCTTTTCCTTTTTTATTCTTCCTTTTGTGGAAAATATAAGGTGCTTGGGAAAATATTTTATTTCAAGTAATGGATTGCCAGCCTGAAGAACATTTTTCAGCCTCTTCTGCCTGAGAAATCATACTAACCTCTAAACTGATTCTCTTGAGGCAGGTAGATAAATTTATTATGGCAGGAAGACATTGGTGCTGGAAAAGACTTAGAGCAAGTAGTTAAAGCCTTTGATTTGATCAATGCTTATTAGTCATAGCAAAAGGATGGTAAAGCAGTAAAGTATCCTTTTGAGGGGCTATTTATATTGGTCACCTGAATGTTGATGTAAATCTTTGCCAGTTGTTCCACATTAAATTTTGATGCATAGATATTCTTAAATGACACTTTTGTGTTTTGTAGCAGTGAAAGTATTTTTATTGATTTTTTTTTTTTTTTTTTGGGGGGGGGAGGGGGAAATAGTGGATTAATGTAGAGGATACATTGGAACAAGCGAAAATTTCATTTCTTAATACTTTTCCTGACATTACCTGCAAGGCTAAGTGTACTTTCTGCATAGATAAAGGGCTGAAATCAGAATTAAGTCAGAATTTGAGTGACAGTGTATGTAAACTGTAACCGATAATTTCAGTAACTTACATCAGTTGTTGTTTATTGCTGCATGCATAATATTAGTAGAAACCTGAGGAAAAGTATCAATACATCACCAGGTATATTAGTTTTTGTCCTTATACATGCTTTTGAAGGAACTTTAAATTATACTTGTAAGTTGGCATAGAAAATCATCAGGTAGAACATGTTCAATTATTATTTGATATTTAACACCCCCGTCCCCTCCCCCCAAATCGGGGATGCTCTAAGTGTAATTTTGTGAAAGGTTTCACACAGGACATGATTGCGTGATGTGCTCACAGACTGAAGGAACTTAGAATCATTGCAGAAATTTTAAAAAGCTAGGAGAATTAGAATGTTAGCTTAAATGGGGCTAAAAATGTCTCTGTAGTCAAAATTTGCCTTTTAAAATATAATTCAATTTTAGAACCATTATATGAATTATCAAGCTTAAGAGAGTTAATTTTCCGTTTATAAGGTAATATAAATACGGTCAAGCTCTTCCATGGTGAAATTGTGGTATTAAAAACTATGCTCAAATACTTTTAAAGTCAGAATAGTGTGCTTATGTCTTACGAAAAATAAGCAAACAAAAAGAAAACTAGAGAGACAGTTTATATAATATTTTTGTAAACTACTTTCTCTATAAAAAGAAATAGTTGAAAGGAACTCTTGATTTGTCTAAATGCTGGATGTCCCACCTGTATGGCAAACTTCTTTATGTGGCATGAAGTTCTACGTGATTAAGAAATCTCATCTGGGACCTGCAAAGGCAAAGCTGGAATGAAAAGACAGTTGCTGTTATAGATAGGGACGGATTTCTTTGTTCCTTTCATGGCAAGTCAGAACTGTGGAACTACCAAAGGAAAATCCTGGGCCTATTGTTATACACAAGAAATAATTCTATCAGGTGTATTCAAACTTTTGAATTTAATTTAAAAAAAAATTGTTGGTCTCCCCCCTCCCCTTTCTGGTTATAATCTATCCCTCTGTGCATTTAGAGTAATAGTACTTTTAGTAGTGTAGTAGCAATCTTGCCAACAGTATGAAGTTGCAGGCCTCATGGTTGAAGAAATAGTGGTGTAAAATCTAACAGTGGTTTGTGTTGGCTGGTAGGTTTTATGCTCAGTTTCTATCAGGAAAGTGATATATCCAGTTTCTAATTGTAGCCAGGAATTTCATCTAGGAAGTTTGTTAGATAAGTTCTGGTTCAGTGGTATCTGAAATTTCCTCCCATCTCTTCCTCCACCAGTTTAGTTTTGACATGGGTTAGTAACAGTTTAATTTGTGCACAGCAGAAAGTATAAAATAAAAGAAAAAAAGGGAGTTGTAATGTGTAGTTTCACTTGGGCAGAGTTTAGTCCTTGTATGTTGCTGCAGTAATTCAGGCACCATTTGTAGTTCATGTGCATTTGTCCGTGGTGAGTGGGTGGTGAGCACTGTGAGGGCACTTCGTAGTAGCCACTTGCTCCTCTAGAAATCAAGATCAGCCCTCATTAAGCCTCCTCCCATTAGCATCTACAAAACAGAATAATACTTTTTTAGAGCTTCCTTTACACAGCTGCAGAAAATTGGGATGCTCAAGTAGCCCAGCATCACAGTGCGTAAAGAAACGGTGAGCGATTTGGTGAAAGAGCTGGGAAGGGATGGCCCATGGGAAGAGAAGAGAAGACAAGACAAGGGACCTTTTGCACCATGGTGTTGCTCTGGCCCCACTACCATGTGCAAACGGGCTGTGCTGAACCAGTTCTTGCTGCCATGTCAGTTTTTTATTCTGGCTGATGGTTAAAATTTACTACGCATTATTTCCCTTAGAGCTCTATTTTCATTTCTAAGCAGCACATCAAGGTAATTCTGCTTCAGGAAAAATAAATGGCTTGAAATGTTTGGTGGTTTTTTTGTTTTTTTATTTTTATTGGGATTAAGCTTTGGGCTATGGCAGTTTTGTTAGCTTTTATGGGTTTTTTTGCTTGTATTAAATTTTACTATTTTACTATGGATATGAAGCTGATGGTTTTGGCAAATGTAGATCAGAAATCTGAAAGTGATGTCACAAATTGTTTTTTCTAAGAGAAATGGACAATAATCACATATACTACCGTTTCCTGCCTAAAACATCAAAAACTTTTAAAAGTACTTTCATGAGGCAGCTTTTCCAAGTAACGTTAAAATTATTTTATTCCCCTTAATTCGCTCCTTTTCTGTGTATAATGATTATCGTACCATTGCCAGCATTATTTGATTTCTGTAATTATCAGTATTAAAATAAAAAGCCTTGGTTTTCTGTCAGGCATTTTAACCAATTTCTCCTCTGACAGCTTGCTTTTTCTTTCTTTGGCCTGTTTATTGAAAAGATCCACAGTTCCGTAGACTATGGAGTTTATAGATGCATAGTGATTTTCATATATTAAGGAAAAATTAGTCATCACTCTCTTAGTTCTGATTATTCCTGTATCATTCCAGAGTTTCAGAAATGGAAATTTTGGGATTGAATTTAGTTTCAATGCTGTGGCTTCTTGACCTCCGAGTGTCTGAAATTGCTGTAGAAATGTTTTAAAAAAGGTAAAACAAATTTTAAAAAAGTCCAGTGACTTGGGTCTCACAAAGATGAAAATGAGAAGTAAAAGAATATCTCATATAAATTGGTTTTGGCCTTTATACAGGTCAGGCAGCACCAGCAACGTTCAGATCCTTTGTATAGAGTTACTCCTTTTGAGGTCAGAGAGAAGCATGAAAGAGCAGATGTTTAGGTTGCTATCCCCTCGCTGCATCATCCTCTCTAGATATACTGGGCAGAATTTCCATGGTTTCTGTTATTGTTTGGTACATGGTTGTTGCATGCTGGGTTTAGATGCTCTGGAGTGCAACCTGGCACTACAGAAGAACGTGCTCCAGAAATGCTTAATCTTTTCAAACATACGTGTGTTTACGTGGATTTGTTATTTCTGCTGTGTAGAAACATAACTTTGAGACCTGTTTTATTAAATGGGGACGTGTGGAAGATGGAGGTGAGGATTTGGAGAAGTCATATGTACCTTTATATGCTTAGTATGAGATGTCAAGTTTACCATCCTTATCCCAGAAAGAGCTTAAAAAGGCTGAGAGCTGGTAGGAGCTTTCTTTGAAGCAAAGTTAGAGGTTACATTTGTACGTCGTGTGGAGCTCAGTTTTTAGATCTGAGAATATTACTTACACCCTAACTGAATCTACTGGCTTGTGAAAAACCTGCCCAAAGGACATCTTCGCTACCCCCAGCATTTTTGGATGTATGGATTTTTCTGCCTCAGCCTTTGGAGTTATTGCATCTCTTATTATTGGAAGTTGTATTGATAGGTCTCTTTCTCCTTCCCCCAGGTTCTGCTTTAGGAATTCACTGAATCACTCTTGTTAAAAATCTTACTTTCTGAGACAACAATGCAAACCAACCACAATCAACACAAGGCAGAGAGCTAATGTCATTCCAAGTGGCCAAAGTCAAATTTACAGGGACCTGAAATTTAAGGCCAGCAGTGAGATACTTTATTCCACCTTTGCTTTGCAGGTACTATGCATGAGAAAGATGATTAATGGCTTAGTTTGAATTCATTGCTTATCCTTGTCTCAAATATGTTTTCCAAGAAACTCTGTTACACTTAAACGTATTTGAATCCAGAATGGCTTCAAATGACTGCTTTAAAATTACATTTACAATGTTATAAAACTTCTCTTTTTTCTTTTTTGAATAAGGTAAATGTTGAAAATAGCCTAAAACACTAGTCTGGACTGTAGAATAATGTTTGGAAATAAAAGAAATAAATCACAAACACAATTCTTTTACTTGAAAATCTCAGTTTCATTTAGTAGGGATATTCTTGGGTAGGTAGTTAAAGAAGAATAAAGAAGTCTTACCCTATCAGAAAATGGTTATAGCATCATTATTATCTCACTGTATATATTTCTCTACAGAGCATATACAGCGGATAAAGCTTTTTAATTTCACTTTGTTTATATCAGTAGTATTCTTACAAATATGGAAGAATTGTTCCCTATTTGATATGGAACATGATGGCTTGTTTGTTGTGAAAAAGTAAGTATGCAATATGTAGATATCTATGTGCTTTTTGTTTTTAATTATTAGGTAGTTCAAAAGGGCACAAGAATGCTACAAGTGACTCTGTGTAACATAAGCACACACTGCTCCAAGACACAATTTAAATTTGAAAGGAGATCATCTCTTTTCTGGTATTTTATTGCTGACGTTTTAGGCAGTAGAGCTACATTTTAAACACTTCTTACTCTGTTTTGTTGTGGGGTAATGCATGATCTGCAAGTCCTGAAATTCCAGCAATTAGAGTGGCAAAAGACCTGTCAAGTTTGTACAGATTATTTTCTTGACAATGCAGGGTTGTGGGTTTTTTTTTTTTCCTTAAACAATGTTTTCAAATATGTGTGCCTATTCTAATCACAAATGGTCTTTTCAAAAGTCTTTTCCACAGTTTCTAAATGCAGTTCCAAAGACATAATATATCTCCAGTACTGTGGTTTTCCTGACTTATTTCTCATTCATTTTAAAGAATTATCATTTAGAAAAAATAAAATAAAATTGGAGCTTGTTCCATTTTTCTCCTTATCAGTTGCTTTTCTAAGATGCAAATCATTCTTCTTGATCAGTGACCTTTAAAACCAGTAGATTTACATTTAAATACAATCTGTCATTTACATTCCAAATAAAAGTAAAGCCAGGGAGCTCCGCAGTATTCATATTTAAAAATTAGTTTTAGTCTATCACTGTAAAAACAATGTATTCTAAAGACTATAGCTATGGAAAATACTACCATTACAATTGAAATTAATTTTAATGAGACATATTTTTCATGCAGAAGACAAACTTGACAAAGTGACCCAATGTAGTTATCTTCTAAATTTCCTTTGTGCTCTTTCACTTTGGCTGTCTGGTTATGAGCTCTTTAAATACTTTTGCTTAATTTTTTTAAATTTTTTAACATTATTCATCACTCTTTAAATTATTATTTGATAGACTGATATTTTTGTTGAACTTTTGAATGGAAATTGCAATTAAAATGCAGGAAATTGGCATTTAAATACTTCTTATTTTAATAAAATGCGTATGCAGGATGAATACATTATTTTTCTTAACATTTCTTATACTGTTTTAAATAGTATCTGTAGTTATAAATGATTTATTCTGTGTTTGTGTGTTCATCATATATGAAACACATTGAATCAGACTAAACAGACTGAAAAAAAACCATTTTTTTTTCCATTGCACCTACTGAAAAGGTTGGTCTCATGAGCAGAATTTTCTTTTAGCTTCACAGGCAGCAAGTTCCCCCACTTCAACAGGTTTGGCTTTCATTACGGTGTATGTAGTGACTGATGTACTATTTAGATATTATTTAGTTTACATTATGTTGCTTTGTTAGGATGACTTTTTTTTTTTCCTTTCAAATAGTTTGCCAGTTTTATAATGCTGACTTGTGTACTACCTGTATATTATATAAGGAGTATCTTCTAAAGTAGAAACATGAAGCCAACTGGGATTTAAACTATATGCATAGCACTAAAAAATGCTGCTGGAACTTCAGTTCTGACTTTCATAACTCCTGCAGAGAGTATAGGGCAGTTTTACACTCTACCTATATTTTTGTTTATTTTACATGGAGGTAATTAAGAAATACAGAAAAAATATTTTTAAGTAAATAATTATTCTGAATCTGCTTTTTTTCCCACCCATTCTTTCATTTCCCTGGTCTGACAGGTTTCGGTCCCTTTACCAAAATATTGATTGAATTTTTGGAATGAAGTAGTCTCTTATTTCCTCTAGCGAAGTTGTACAAAAGTCATTATACATTTTCTGAAAGCAAAATTTTAGTTTCCAAAGACATGCAATTAAAAAGATTTTTTTGTTTGTTTTAATCTCAGCTTCATTATAAATTGATGAACTTGCAAATTTAAATTAGTTTTGCTTATTAGTTTTTCATCTTAGTGAGCTAGAAGTGTGTTGTATTGATCGGAAGTTCTAAAAGGTATGTGATTAAAACCCATAAATACTGTGTGACAGCACAAACCAGTGTTGATCTCTGATGTGATTTCAGTTTCAAAATACAATAGGATCTTGATAATTTGTTCAGGTGGATGAGATCTATGCAGATTTAATTTTTCATGTTATAGAATAGGTATCAAGGACATTATGTGATACATCATATCTTACCAATTTTAATTTTTGAGGGTCAATTTAATATAAATTGATAGCTTGCTAACAAATACTCCCTTTTGTATTCTTTTCAAATCATCTCTCAGGAACATGTCAGGTTTCACTCCGGAACTGTGTTATGCAAAAATGAAGAATATGGAGCAAATGCAGTTGCAGTGCGGCACTTGCCTATATGGAGATATTTTTTGTACATGTATCTGACTTTGAGTGAAAAAAAGACATAACCAGTCATATTTCTGTTGTCCTCTGGAGAGGGTGTGTTTTGGGTTTTTTTTTTTTTTCCCTTACTGAAGCTGCCCTTTTGACCATAAACATCTTCTCCTATGCCAAATATAAAGAGAAAAAAAAAAAAAAAGACTATTTCCTTCAAAAATATGATGAATGTGAATTCCATACATTGGAAAGGTTGATCACAAATACTGATACTGTATTTTGGGGTGGGGGGTGGGGTGGGTATGTGTCAGTGGAAAAATATTTTTCTGCTCTTACCTGCAAGTCCTCCATTATAAACTGCCTGCTGACAAGAAACCATCTGTTCAGTTTCTTCCATTGGAGCTCGCTGTAGCAGGTTCTGGGAAAAAGCTTTTCCAAACCTGCTTTTCCTTGAAACAAGAGCATGGCAGAATAAAAGATGTAGTAACGCATTTGAAAGGTAGTAATTCAGAACATCCGCAACATTTATATACATGGGTTATGAAGCATATGAATGTCCACATTAGGCAAAGAATGCATTCCACTATTGAAAATATACTGATAAGTTGGACAACAGCAAGTTTTAAAACCTTTTTTTGGGTAACGTTGGAAAAGTTGTGATTTTGTTCTGTCTCTCCTCCCTGCTTCTTTAATGAGATAATGTTTATTTCTGTTTTGTTTTATTTTTAAGTGACCTCTCAGTGTAGAGTAATCAACTGATTGCTTAATTAAAATGAGATGTTTTACATAATCAAATGAACTTTTTGGCCTTTCTTACTTAACGTTTTGCTTTTTGTGGAGACCTCAGTGTTGCTGCTGATGGTCCAGGTATTTTCGGTTTATGGAAGTTATGGCTAGTAGGATTTTGCTTAATTTTTATATGCATTCATGCATTTCTGTTACTGATTCTTTTTGAGAGGTTGATGTGATTAAAGAGAATATAAGTTGTTTTCTATACTTAGACTTTTCAAGTTCTAAACTTTCACTTTTTTGCCCCTTTTCATCACATCTGTTATTTATAGACTTCTTAGTGTGAATAATGTACAGTTCACAGACTTTGGACTTTATTACCTTGGGATATATTTAGATTTCGTGGATCTGTGATTGTTTTGAAAATCAGTGGTTAAAGCAGCATATGAACACCTTGGAGCATCCTCTTCTCAAGTTCCCTGATCATCTTTCTGCTTTTTGTAAAGATTCTGTACTTCCTTCAGTCATTTTCCTTTTCTTTTTTCTACGACTTTGTGATCCTTCTCAGATGGACGTGTTGCAAGCTTTCCTTTTCTCCATTCTACCATGACTTCTTTATTTGATCTTTCTCTTGAAGTTTACATGAATTTCTGCTGTGTTTAACACATCCCATTTGAATGCAGTAAAATTATTTCTTAATGGTGAGGCAGCCTAAAGAAAAGGTTCAGATATCTATACATATCTAGATATCACTTCTGTATCCCTACCAGTACTTAAGTTAATTACCGGTGAGTATTATTCAGGAAACTGTAAACACATTTTTCTGTGTGCTTTTAATCAAAGCGTTAACAGTTTCTGTGGTCATTCAGCTATAAAAATACTCTTTGTCTTGGTTTTGATTGAAGACTTCACTTTCAGCAATAACTAATTGTTTCTTCATATGTTGCTGGAACATTCGATGCTTTGATATCTTTTCATTTAAGTGTCATTATTGATTAATGAATGTAATAATAATAAAAAAAAAAACCAAACCCAAAACACCTACCACTACTCTGTAATGTCTTTAAAAACAGAAATTTCTGAGACTATTATGAACTTTGAGGTAGCTTCAATCACATTGTTTACATATCCTTATTTTTTCAGATTAGGTTTTTTTAATCATTTTTTCATGAAGTTTTGTTCTAAGTAGGACGCCTGGAAAAGGAGAGTCAGGGAGCGCTGCCGCTGTAAGGACAAAAAGACAGGGGGATGTGGAGGAAAGGAGGCTGTGGTCTGTTGCTTAGGTCATTTTCCTGAGGAATAAGGACTCTGGGCTGAGGGAAGTATCAAAGCAGCTTTCTCCCAGTCTGAATGAAAACTTGTAACTGTGAGCAGGTGATGAAACACTGTGACTGCTTCTTATATCTCTCTAAATTCCGAGTGACTGTCGCTCCTGTTTGGATGGGATAGATTACTGTAGGAGGGGGCTGCCTGTTCTGAATCTCCATGTGCAGCACTGTCATCTGGAACGAAGTCCTAAAGCCTTGAAGAGAAAGTGGGCTTAAGATAAACTCTCTTCTGTTTCCAAACAGCTACTTCAGATGGCATTCCGCTCCTATTGTTGCGAATTTGAGGCTCTCTGAGGCTCTGTTCATCACAGAGGCATTCTAAATACTGGACTACACTGGTAGGTTCCTTCAGAAAAGTTCAGTATTGCAATGAAGAATGACATGAGACTTCGTAATAAGGAAGTTTTTGACAGGTTCTCATGTGAATCTGGTGGCTTAAAGAGAACATGCAGGTTGTGTAAAAACAAAGCAAGCAAAAATTGCATGTGAGGTGTCTACAGTCCTCTGTTTCTGATCTCCAGTCTGGTTTACCAACTTAGCATGAATTTTCTTGTGAAAGAGAAGGTAAAATTATTGTTGGAATGTGCTTTCATTCCTAAATTAGGAGAGGCCCCTAGCAGGAAAAGGCAATGATACTTTGCACTGTTGAATAGAAATTTTATCGTGATAAGAGCTATCTCTTTTTTTTTTTTTTTCCTTTTTCAAAAAACCTAGTATAAATATGTTTTGTAATAGGTAAGAATACAGCCAGCTCTATCTTAAGTAAATAATATCACTTAAATTAGCTTATTTTGGAATATCATATATGTTGTCAGGTCTGCTGTTATAAGCCTAAAAATCACTTGTATTACGACTAAGATTATACTAAGGATTTTTTTCTGGTCACAGTACAATCAGAATCTGTTTTGAGGTGTTTGAGGCTGATACTTTAATAATTCTTTATATGTGTTTGTCTAAAATAATGATTATATGCTTCCTAGTACACTGGCAGTAATATGTTGCCACGAGAGAGGAAAAGTATAGTGTATAAATCCAAAAAGGATTTGCAAAACTAATCTACTCCAAACCTTAAAAAAAAAAAAAAACACAAACAAAAACAAACAAAAAAAAGCAACAACCAAGAACAATTCTAAATGGAAAAAAAAATTCAAAAACTTTGCACTCAGTTAGTCTAAATATAGATTCTGGCTTCTTAATCAGAAGCTTTTTGCTGTGGAAAATTCTTAGTTAATGTAAAAATCTGTATAAATACTACTTTTTGTGTGTGTGTGTGTGATATTACTGTAGACTTTTGAAATATTAAAGCAAATTCTTGCTTGAAATGTCTTTAGAATCACCTTAGAGTTTTGGAAATGCTAAACTTCGGAAGGTTAGCATCACAGTCTCTCTAGGGATCATAGGACATTCTTCTGGGTAAAGTCTAGTTTTTAGTGATGTGTTAATATGACACTCTTCATGACCAATATTAACATTTCCACTTGAACATAGATAAAGAAATCCATCTAGATAAAGAAAAGCATTGGTCAAAGTACATAAAATTTTATGGTATGAATTGCTGAACTGCATTCCTTGGAATAGTTGCTATGGAAATTCTTTTTTTTGCTGGGTTTTTCTTATGTATGCAATGAGACATTTAAATAACAGACGAAATTACAGAGAAAGTTTGAAAAATAGAAGTAAACCTTTTAGTGGGAGTGTTGAGAATAATCATTGAATTCTAGGATGCCAAGTACTGTCCGTTCCTTTTCACTTTATTCTGTTCACACACGCACTATACACTTCAGTGTTAGTGGTATAATAGGGTGTTTTCCAGGAAATTTTGGCTAAATAGAATAAACAAGCCATATTAGATATTAGCTTTATAGCTGATATTTTTATATCTACCGCTCCAAAGCTAGGAAGAATAAAGTTGTTATTGACCCAATACAAGAAGCAGGCATAGAGGTCCAGGTCTCCCCTCAAGCTCAGTAGTGCGGCAGTTGTTTCCCTGGACTTTAAAATGAATGGATCTAGGTCAAGCATCCTCAGTAATGCGAGTTTCTTCGTAAATAGATTGTTTTCTTTCCCTGAATCAGATCTTAAAACATTATGAGCTTTTTAGACCAAGGTTAGTTAAAAAAGGTCTGACACTGTAATTTAACAGTGATTATTGATCGTATCGCTGGTTCTGAATGTGTGATGTTGCAACTAGGGAGAAATTTCTTCTGATTATTGTGAAGGATTATGTGAAATCCATAATTCAGTTCTAAGTGTATCACACACAATCAGCTTATATAAAAGGGGAAAAGAATGAATTAAAATCTGCCTTCAGTTTCTTTGGGTTTATGGCATGTGCAGAATTAACTTTATTTTCAAATGCTTCAATGTACCCTGTTCAGTGTATACTTGACTTTAAAACAAACAAACAAAAGTACAATGTCAATAGTCAGAAACTGTCAGCACCAGGTAACTTACATCTTTTAAATACTGTGTTGATGGGAAAAGGTGGTTTTAGAAAAGTTTTTGAGAGCTACTAAGAGAAGAAAGAATTGGGACAAGTCATCTGAAGAACCTAATTTAGAAATATTCTCCAAAGGTTATTAATAAAGCAATGAGATGTGCATACTATAGAAAGGGAATGGGAAACAGGTAAAAAGAAAAAAAAAATAAAAAAAGAAAAGAAAAAAATTGATTGCCTTCAAAAAGATGAAGGGGTAAATTATGATTGAGAATTTTTTGTGCTTTAGTCACCATATCGTCATCATCAATCTTACATAATAGGAACTCTAATCTTTTCCCTACTGAAGGCAAAAGAGAAAATTGCTAATGGTTTCAATAAAACAGGATTGGAGCGCATATCATGGTCTGTAAGAGGAGGAAAAAAAAAACCAACCAACAAACCCCAACCCACTCTTCTAAGATCCCTTTGTGTCTGACAGTCTTTTGTATTGCCAAACTACTGATGAATACTATCCTAATCTGCAGCATTCAGGGTCGTAATTATAACTTAAATGTGGTGGGTTGACTGCAGTACCAGCAAGTATCGCCTAAAAAGAAAACTGAAGTTATTTCAAATAATCTGAAGAATGATAAGGTATCATTTGAGACTTGAGTTTTGGGTTCATCCCAACAGACAAGGCTTATGATAAAAAGTTTGAAAAAAAAATCCAATTAAAGTCTGGTTAGTCTTTGAAATTCGTATACTATGTCAGTGGTCAGATTTTTAAAAATTTTATTTTGCCAAGGTTTTTAATGAATCTACTGAGGTGGCATGGGTCAGTACAGTAATAAATTGTATGCATTCTTTCAGTTATTGACAGTAAATTGGTAATTTAAAAAGTGATACACCTAAAAGAATAAGAGGGTGTCTCAGAACAAATGCAGTTTCCAATTCTCCGGCACTTTTACTTTGATTTTACTCATGGAATGTTATGAGGAAAGTAATTGTTGCTAGATTTCTTTGTTATGAAAAAAACCCCAAATATTAGACAAGTTGAGTTATGCAAAGATTTAGATTTTTAAAAAGTCTGAAATATAATGAAAAGTAATCCGAATAGACCTCTCTCAGTCTCTCGATGAATGAGATGCTGGTCACTTAAAGTGACCAAGTCCATTTACTTTGAGTACATTAAAGTTTCATTCTAAATTTCATATATTCTATTTTCTTGCATAATACAATACCTGTATGGTTCTGAAATCATAATGTTGAATGTCTTACAATCACATAATTATTTTTTCAGTACTTTGGTGAACTGGAGGAAACACTGTGTTTGTTTATTGCAAGGAAAGAGAATGGTGCAGATGAGGTGACATCTTGAAGTTACTAAAAAATCTAAGACTGAGGAAGGATTTGAAACAAAATGTTGTGGCTTCTAATCCAGTTCTGTGCCAGTTAAACCCCTAAGTATCTAACATATGCCCAGAAGGAAAATTATCCATGCTAGATGTTGCTCTCAAAAGGTCTCTGAGGAAACGAGGAGGTAAGTGTGAGGTGTATGTGTTGTTCTGCTGGTAACAGCTGACTGCAGGCTTCTGGCTTCAGTCAGAACGTGGGATCCTGGTCTGGGATGCATCTTTGCATGCAAGCGCTGTAGGGTGCGTGCTGTGCAGACAGTCATCGCAAATTATTTGACTTCCATCTAGTGTGACTTACATCTACGGTTGGCTTGATCTTGCTGCAGTTGCAGCCACCTCCCGTCAATAGCGTAAACTAATATTCTTCTTGGCTGAAAAGTTTGGGGATCATTGAACTGAACACTCATAGAAAAGAGGAGTTATTTTCTTGGACCCAGTCACTACCATCATTGCAAGATTCTGTGTTAATCAACACAGTTTAGTGAATTGCATCGCTAGCATCCAAAACTGTCACCTTCTTTAGATAACCAGGCTCATTGCTGTAGTCTGTAGGATGGAAATTTTGTAAGTGATGGTCCCGGAAGGATTTTATAATTAACAGCTACTTCACTGGGAGGTGATATCTGTGACTTGCATTATTGGTGTAATTCAAAGTTACCTACTAGTGTGGAAGTTCTGCAGTGAAATAAATGTTCCTGAAAGGTCAAATTGAATGTATGCAGTCAGATCTGGCCCTGTTCCCAGATTTTATGAATGAAAACATAATATTGGGCTTGTAAAATCATATCCTTTCTCTTCTTTTAGTGGAAAGTAGCCCTTTTAGCATACTTCCTTTAGAATCTGTAACTGCTTGTGTAATCTGGTGTGAAAAATGAGATACTTCGCTGTTCTGTTTCCTTGGGTACAAGATTGTCTTCTGTGTGGTCCTTATTTCAAATGATTGCTTCTTTTGTGTTATAGAGTGAATGCCATTATAACATTTTGGCATGACTAAGCATATGTGTATCCATGACTGATACTGAAATTGTTTTCATCCAAAACCTTGCTCAGATGTTTCCTTGATACCTAATGCTTAGGTTAGCAAAGGAGAGGAAAAAAAATCTAGCAGAAATGTTGAGGAAAAAAAATAATGTATTTTCCTGCAGTACAAGCAAATAACTCAGTAGCTTCTGTAGGAGTTACACAGCAAAAGGCAAAGCTGAAGTGGTTTATAATACTAGAGTCCTAAGTGAAATATAGATATATTTTTACCTTGGTTTGTTTTGCTTATTATTTTATGAAGCTTAGCTTTTTTTTTTTCCTACCCTAAGACCTTTCATGAAAAATCTCAAAAATCATAATGTGGATGTCAATGGGAACTTAGTATTTCATTTAGCTTTTCTAGAGTCGCTGGCATATTTTAACTACTTTTCCCTTCCCATTTTACCTTCTAAAGTAAATAGTCATTAGAGAACCTGACTCTATATTTTACTTTTAATCTGGTTTTGAGCATTTTATCATGTACGAGCTATCTGAATTACCCGTGGAGTAAACACCCAGATTATAAAAAAAGTAGCTACCTACAAAATCAAGCTATGGCAGCAGTATGAAGGCAGATGTGTGTTCTTTGCCTGGAGGATTCCACCATGGCTGGTGGAGTCATTAATCAAAGGTATTTTCTTATTTTCTCGATAAAGATGAAACTGTTAAGGTATTATGCCTGTCTGAATTATGTTATTTTCGAACACTCTTTGTAGATTCTTCTTGTACGTGCTCTTTCATATTGATTATGCCGAGCCATGACAGGAAGCCATAACACACATTTCAAGATGAGATTCAAGGGACAAGATGTAATCCCCCAGCTGGCCGATACCACTGCTTGTTTTCTAGGTGGGGAGGGATGATACACTTTTGGTCTGAAAATGGTAGAAATTGTCATAACCTGGGACTGCGCTTGGGCAAACATCAAACAAGCTGAACTTAGTATTGTGATATGACCATGGGGTCAGGTGCTAGTGTTTCTAAACAGTGTTGGGGCCAGGCATAGATCCTATTCTGCTGGACTGAAATGTAAAACATGCCATAACTGTTCAATATTTAGTACTTGCTACCATCTGTACAAAGGAATGAAATGTTGGTTTCCTCCTTCCCTCTCTCTCCTTCAACCAGCTTCTGTCTGGAAGTACTATTTTTGTTTTTCTGTTTTATAACACAAGGGAAGAGTAAGAGTTAAATAAATGGAGATTTCAGTGATTTGAGGTGGAAGAATGTTATGCCTTTTACTTTGTTCTAGTGAAATTGGAAATAGCATTCAGCCTTATCTGGATATTCCATCCAGCTCTCAGGTTCATGAGTTTTAGTATTGCATTGAGCAGAAATAATATTGTATGTGAAACACCATTATTGTGCCCTTCAATTACTATGTGTGAGCGTAGGACAAGTTATGTAGTTTTTCAGCTGAAGTAATGAAAACTTCGGTGATGCAAGGGATGACAATTTAAATACTTGATTAAATATCAGTAAGAATATATCTCTCGAAAGAACTAACAAAGTCCTCCAAAACATATATGCTGTTATCTGGAGGAGGACATGCAGACAGGAAGATATGCAAATATTGGATTTAAAGTTACTTGTGTAAACTGATGATCTACCACTGCTAATAGTTGGAATTTATGTATGTACTGGCATATGGGAAAAACTAATTAACCACTCATGCCTAATGGTGCATAATAGGAAATGGTAACTTATAAGCAAATGCATGAAGAACTCATCAGATGCTTGTAAACAGGAGCTATGATTCAGATTTTTTGGATTCAGACTTCTGTATAGTTAGATGCTACAGTGTTCTGTTGGATCAGCAATGTGCAGTGTTAAGCTTTCTGTGTACTACACGAAAAAGTCCTGTGTGACAAATCCCATTTTAGCTTGAATTGTGTGGCTTGGCAAGTCTGAGTGAGTCAGGCCTCTGTAAGAGGTGAGATTAGAAATGGACTCTGCTTTATCAGTTCTGACTGGAAAACCAGTGGACACTGGAAAGCTGAAAGTGCACAGTGGGAAAGGAAGGCAATGCATGGAACCTCCCACCACAACATCACTTTGTTAGAATTGAAATTACTTTAAAATTTTGTTGACCAGCAGTCATAGGGAATTGCTGATTTTGAACACAAAAATAGAATTGTGGGTGAAAGGTTTTATATACATTTTTAAATATCATGTGCAATTTTATTTATAGACACTTTAGTAATTGCCACATTTGAGGAGGAGTTAGAAAGTGTATGAATGCTTGGTAAATAAGTTACTGCTCCTTCTTGTTTAACAATGAAAGGCACAAAAATGTTGAATTGTCTTTAATATTAGAAAGTTGGTTTTGTACAGTTTTGTATTCCTAATAAACCCCATATATTATGATGTTCCGTGGTGAATGTGGAAATTAAGAGTGACTTGTCAAATTGAGGTTTTTTAATTTCAGGAAGAACTACACACACTTTTCTTTTTCTATTTCCTAGAAGAAAAAAATTTGAATTACCTAGCTAATTTTGCAATACACCTACTTTTCCTTTGTTTGTTCTATATTTTGTAGGGGGTGGTGTGTGAGTACAAATAAAGATAAACAGGAAATAATCCTAAAAGAACAAGTCTTTCAGTCATAGAAATATATTCATATTATCTCACAAGAAGGTGAATGAAATATTTAGTATATAGCTGCATTTCCATCATTTTATGGTTTTTTTTCTAGTTTACAACAACAGTAGGAAATTATACTATGGTCCTTTGAGACAGTGTAATTTATGAGATGTTTTCATAGTTAGGCAGCTGATAAGGACAGGATATGAAAAGGAAAAATCATAGCCGTGGGGAATTTGAATGACAGAGGAGACAATTTATGTGACTTGAACAGGGTGGTGTAAAAGGTTGGTACAGAGAACAAGGTCAACTGTGTACAAAGCTTATTCCGAAAATGTTACATTTAAATTAATTAAGCTTATTTTAATGGAACTAGAAGTAGCAGAGTCCTTACAGGGTATGGCTTTTATCTGGCCAGGATAAGCTGAGCTACTTTTCATTCCTCTGTTACTTGCTGGTAAAATAAAAGAGATTATCTTCGGGCATTCCAAGAGAATGGAAATCTAGATGATGGATAGATAAGTCTGAGTGAAAATAAGACACAGCAGTGGTGGTTAGGACATTGATTGTATCAAGAACACTTAAGAAATTGCCATTTATTTCCTTTCTTAGGCAATTGTTTCACTGATGGCAGGAGCAAAATAAATTCCACCAAATAATTTCTTTTGATTTCATGCTTTCTTCTCAGGCATGAATACTGTGTTTCTAAACAAAATATGTAATATCAAAAATATAAATGAAAAGAGAGAAGTTTGTGGCTCCCAGTTTGAAGAGAATTGTATAGAAATTACAAAAGGTGACATTGTAACTATAAGAGTGAAGATGAATGCTGAAGGTCTATTCCCTTTAGGTCATCATGTTCTTGGAGGCAGTGCTCCTTTTGTCCTGAGGGGAGTACAAATGAGAGGAAAGACTAAGACACGTCATAAATTATGCCAGCCTTCCCAAATAAGTGCTTTCAAGATGTCTGATAATGTAAGATATTTACCATAATGGCATTATTTGGTCTTCTTGAACTTAGGCTTTGAATGTGACGTTTCAGTAGCAATTGAAATAAAAAGTTAAACTTTTCTTCTTTGTAATTTTTATTTTTATTATTATTTTGGTAGGAAAAAAAAAAGTAAGTTGAAATCGCCTCTAACTCAATTTAAAATAGTGCATACATATGTATTTCTGGATTGTCTTGGCAAAAGCCTCTGTCCCATAAATCTTATTTCCAGTATTTTAAATTTTAGCAAATACTACCTTAAATTACCCTGTGTAGTTATAAATTTCCAACCTGTATTTCTGTAAGCAAATTCTGCTACATGGAGATAGGCAAGATAATGGCAGATTTTTGGGATTAGCATTTTATATGATTCAGTAATATAACTGTGTAACATGGCTTGAATTTTGCATTTGTTAATAGCTTAGATTAATTTAAGGATTTGATTAAATGTACGTTGTTGTGATGCATTATACCGTTGCAAGGCTTACATAGCTAAGATTTAGGTTCAGTTAATATTTTAATTTACTTTTCTCACTTGCAATAAACCAGTGAAATTATGTAAAACTATTTATTTTCCTTCCAAAATCGCATCTATGGTTACCAATCCTTGCTCAAAAGTTTCCTTATGATCCCAACTGTGTGGTGATGTTCCCAAATTCACATATAGCTCTTATGCAACAAGGAATTTCAAAGTTTTGGAAGGTTCAACATTTCAAATTCAAAATGAACTTCTAGGGGAAGATGAAGAAGTGGTTCTAATGGAACAATATAAAACCAAAATGGGTTAGAACCAGGAAATTTCTGATGCTACTGCTCTTGGAAAGTTATAATGTCATAGACGCTGTCAGTAGAGATAACTTAAGGGGAGATAAAAAAAAAAGAAATGGATGGAAGGATTTCTTTTGTTGTAGTCTTTTCTGGCATTTATAATACAGCTCTTTTTGTAACAAAGCTTGATTTGGCAAGTTATCTGGGCATTGCACAAGTTGTTTCTTAGTAGCCGTTAAACATGTAAGCACTTTGACAGGAAAGCTGGGGATAATTTGATAGGGTTTCATAATATGACCTCATACATTATTGTTTTTCCCCCACTGTGAGTGTGTAAGGATGTGGATATTTTTTTTTGTGCTGGAGAAATTAGAACAGTAGTAGTTTATTGATTTGATCATAGTGTATTTTATACATTGGGAGTTTTTTAGAGTTAAATTCTAGAAAAAAATGGCATTTACGTTTGAAACAATTTATTAAGAAGAAGTAATGGAGGTTAATTTGGTAATAATTCTGTATTTGGAGAAATATCTTTTACACCAACGTTATAGTAGATGACAAATGAAAGACAATCGCAAGAGTCATCCAGAAATGAAGTGGAATATTTATTGCTAAGGCATCTATTTGATTTGTCATTTTATATTATATTCAAATATTCTAGTGGGATTCTTCTATACCACAGAAATAAAAAAAAAAAAAAGTTTCAAAAGGAAAATATTTGCTTAATAATATCTGGTTTCAGAAGAGTTTGCACTTATTACGTTTAAAAATTTTAATTGCTGGTATGAATATCTGAGTTCCTTTCTGTGATCTAAGGAAGTAATTAAATGCTGTTGAATAGAATCCTGTTTCTTGAAATGAGTTCACTTTCTTTTGACTTTTCTCATTAGCTACTATCTTACCATTAAGTAATTGTGCAAGATCATAATGGATTTAAAATACAATTTAAACCTATATTGCTTCTTTTGAAAATGCATGAACTTTTGAGGATCCTTTAAAAGCTGGAACTAGATAACGGAAGAAGTGCAGAAAATAAAATTCATATTTGATTGAAGATGACATTTTGCTGTCAAACTAAAATGATAGTAAGGACCTGATCAACCTGCAATGGGCTAACAAGGGGTCTTTATATTTTGTTGCTGAAAGAAGGCATAGGGCACGTGCATTACCTCTGTGGACAAGACAAAGAAAAGGCTCCTTGTCTTGAGTCATGAATAGGTCATGTATGCATCTACGTGGTCTACATACGTTGTCTTTAATGTGTTTTCTATCTCTTCTGGCACCAACAGCCCGTAGACTGGTGTCTGAACCTCCCTTTTGACACTAGAAAGTGGTGTGAGTGGCATTGAAAGCAGTACCACTGTATCGCTGCCTTTTAGATACTGAAGAAGAAAGTGTCACCACCAGTTCAACACTTGAGTTGTTCTCTGCGCCTGTCATTCTCAGTACTGATTCCTCACTTCCCAGAACATTGTAGATCTATGATATGAAGTCATTTTCTTGAGTGCTTGTGTGCTAAGTTGAATGATTCTTCTATGCACCTCTTTTAGTAAATGAAGTTGCTCATGCTTGAAAGGCAAATTGGAGCTGTCATTTCTGTGTTTACCCTCACTATGTACTGTGTTACTCAATTCCTGATCTGCCTTGTTAGGTCAGGGCAAAGCTATCCCTGCTGTAATAGCTTTGTGCCACATGCCCTGCTTATTTTGTCACCGGGAGGAGATGGAGTAGCTTTACCCCATTCCAAAAAGTTGGCCCAATCTTTTATTCCCTTGAGGTTTCCTTATCTTCCAGAAGATTGTCTCCAAGTGATTTGTCTTTCCCTTTTTACAGTAGACAGTAGGCCAGGGTGTCAACAGTTTTAAATTCCATTTAATGAGATGAAACGGTTCACTCCTCAAAGTGTAGAGAAAGCACTCGGTGATACTTTGCCAGACTACTCTCCAAGCCTCAGACAGCCTACAGCTCAAGGACTTCAGGTCAATCTGTTAGGTTTTTTGGGGTTGTTTTCTGTTTGTTTCCGGGGTTTGTTTGTTTGGTTTTTTACCTTTCCCTTTCATGAATGTTTGAGTTAGACTCTGAGCTGGTGTAAACTTCTAGCATCTGCAGCACCCTATGACAAGGAGTTCCAAAGCCTTTGCTGATAATTTGGGGTTTTCATTTGACAATTTCTTTTTTTGTTGTTGTTTTTTATTGTTTTGTTTTTAATTGAAAAAGACAAAAGCAGAAGATTGTTTCACTTTATCCATGATACTTTAGAGTTTTTTTGCCTGTATTGTATTTGCCCTCAGTCTTTCCTTCTGCGTAATGAAGATTATTAATCTATTTAGTTGTTCCTTGAAGTCCTTGATTGTCCTTGTTGCCACCATGTATTTCACAGTTCTGTGATATTCTTTGTAGAAAAGTGATAGCTGAATAGTATTCATGATATGGATTTATAATGGCATAATGGTGTTTTCTGTTTTGTTCTCTTTCAAAATTCAGAATAATTCCTCACTTTATTTTTGGTTGTCATTTGCAGAAAGCTATTATAACTCACAAATTACATTCGTGGGTATTACTGACCAATTCAGAGTCCATCGTTATATATGTAATCAGGATTCTGGTCCTTTTTCCTAGTTTTTATCACTTGACATTTATCAAAGTTAAATTTCATCTACCTTTTTCATAGCCATTTTAAGAACTTCAAAGCAATTCTGCTCTGAAGTTCTTGTTTGGTTGTAAGGGACGCAAAAAGGAGAAACAGCTGAACAATTGGATTGTGTGGGTTGGCATTTTACACTTCAGTAGATGTTGTATTCAGTCCTCAGGTTAGTTCTCAGAAATATAACAGGAGGGGTAAAGGACGTGGAAATACAAAAAAAAAAACCAAAAACAACAACAACAAAACAAAACCAAAAAACAAACAACCAAGGCTTGGACTATCAGGAATTTGTTTGAATTACAAGGGTATGGTGGATCAGGTAGGCAGTGCGAGATACAGAGCAGGTCTGGAACCTCTAGCATTACCAGAAACCCAATGCCTTCTTAAAAAGTAGTTTTCCAGGTTTCACTTGGGATATCTTTAATTTTTTTTTTCTTTTTCAGTAGCTGCTGTGGTTTGGATTTAGTATGAGAATAATGTTGATAACACATATTGTTTTAGCTGTCGCTAAGTGATGTTTACATTAGTCAAGGACTTTTTCAGCTTCCCATAGAAGATGAGAGGGAGCATAAACAGGACAAGCTGGCCAATGGAACGTCCATACCATAGGCGTCAAGCTTAATATATAAATGGGGGTTGGCTGGGGGTCAGGAATCTTCAATCACTGCTCATGATGGGCTGGGCAACCGATCATTGAGTGGTGAAAGCGATTTATGTTGTATCACTTTATTTTCTATATTCTATTATTGTTGTTATTATTATTATCCTCCTCCTCCTCCTCCTCCTCTTCTGTTATTGTTCTATTTAACTGTCTTTATCTCAACCCATGAGGTTTTTTTTTCCTCCTCCTTTTCTCCTTCTTCTCCTTGCCCTACTGCGGTGGGATGGGGAAGGGGAGTGAGCAAGTGGCTGCGTGGTCCTAGTTGTTGGCTGGGGTTAAACCACGACAGTACTGAACAGACACCCATGAAGATGTTTTATAACAGTGTTGGAAATGGACTTTTTCAGTCTATCAAAGGCATAGTAAAATGTGTTGCTACCCATCAAGCCCTCACAAAGTGCTAAGCCTGAAAGCAAGACCAAAGGAAAAGATCTATGCTGGAGGGGCACAGTAGAAAGGACATACAATTGTTCGTAAATCCTTTTCATTTTGATTCTGTCTTTCTGAATTTTCTTTATTGTAATGGCCAAGCTGTGTTCCAATAAAATCTAGTTTTACTAATTTAAAGCCATTGTAGTGTTTTTGGTTCACTTAATTGAAAGAAAAGCTACAAGTATATCTGGCTCAAAGTAGTGGTTGATGTAGGGCCCAATTACAGTCAAGGTGATGAATCTGAGAAATTCTCTCAATCTGTTAGCAATTGCAGATGTAGTCCAGACTGGCCACTAATTTTACTGTCTTGTGTTCACTTGTGGTCATATCACAGCACCAGCTGCTAATTAAAAAAAAAAAAGATGATTTTTCTAATGGTCCTTCAGTGACTGTAGAAGTTCTAGCTAGTATAGATAACCTCTATATGTATGACAATTGACTGATTGAAAACTAAAAAATTGCAAATATGGTTTGCCAATTTTTTTTTTTCCCCTTTTCTTTCTCACTTTTCAGGTGTTGGTTAGTAACACAAATCTGAGGAAATTATTATTTTTTTTAAAAATACCATTTTTGGGCCTTTGGAAAGCACAATTTTGGGCCATTTTTATTCTGAAGGTGTTGCAAGTGATGTTAGCTTGAACTCCAATTTAATGCTAAGAGGACAACACAATTGCATCTTGGACAAAAAAGAATTAATAAGTCATGAAATGTATGAATAGGGAAATAGCAGACATAGTAGACTCTCATTTGTCCTTGGGATGATTGCATCCTTCCTTCTACAGTTCCATCATGGATAAGGTGGGAAAAAAAAAGGTTTACCTATGAGTACTGCACAGGAAGCAAAAAATGTGGACTGGTCCTAATATGTTAGATATCATGTTGCAAACTAGAGTATTAAGAGAATTGTTGTGTAGACTAGAAGCAACCACATCTAGTCTGCTCTCAGACATTAGAAAGCTGGAGCTGCAGTGATAAGAATTATTAAAAAAAAAAATAGTATGGCACAGTGTAATTACATGAAGACAAATAGGGAATTTAAAGAGTGGGATGTAAATGTGTAGTAAAAACCAACTGAACAGCAACAACAACAAAATAGCCACAAGGGACAAGCTTAGAGTGCTTTGTCTGTGGCAGCAGAACAAGTGGTAGAACACTATGGATTAGCGAGAGCAGGAGAATCGCCTATTGACTAGGTATTCGAATACAGTATACAAACCCAAAAACGACTCAGGCTTAAAGAATGAACATACCATGATCAGGGACAAATGGTGATATTTGATAGTTTCCATGCCTGTGCAATGAAGAGAATCGATGATGATACTTGCTGCTGTTGATTTATCTTTGTTCTGTTTAATTCCACGATGACCCTAGTAAAACCCAAGAACATTCATGCATCGTTGTGATGGCTGGCAACGTACACTGAAGTTATTAAAGACAGGCATGTGAGCCAAATAAAATAAATTTGCTGTCTTGAAAACTGGCTTTTGTCAAAGTAAGATATAAAGGAGGAAACTTTAAAATAGTGGTATGGTTAGGAAATTAGCTACGCTGCTAGTAACTTTTTATGCTACTGCTCTGTATGTATAACATAAATATCGGCTGTCACTAGATTGTTATCTTTCCATCTCTTGCTTCTGTAGTAATCCCTTTGGCTAAAACTGGAGAAACATTGCTTAAAACAAACAAAACCCAACGTGTTCATTCTTCACATCAAATAATTTTCTGTATTTCATAGGTAATTTTAAAGAAATAGTGGATTGTACCAGTCAGTGCCAGTGGCTTTCCAGCCATATGAATTATGTTGCCATGGAGCATGAATCTCTAGATGTCACTGGCCTTTCTGACCTGTACTGGCACACTTGTAATTAGCGGGAACTCTTAAATCTATATGCTTCTTATCTTAATGGAAAGTAGTGTTGTAGATTTTATACAGTGTTCACTGCTAGAGTTCAAGGGTTCTGGAATTCAGTTCGACAAAAGCTGAATTTAGTTGTTGCTAGAGTGTGTGAATCGGCTTCTCTGAAAACTAAGTTATTTGTTGGGTAACATAAAATGACCTTCAAAATGTTCACGTGGCTGTACAGATTTTTCCAAAATGAAGTCAGATCTCATCCTTTGCTTTTGTTTTGTCAAGTTTTTTTTTTTATGTCTTGTGATGCAATTGAGGTTAAGTAGCAAGGTTCTCCAGGTGCAATTCAGTAGTAGTTTTATATTTTGATTGAACCAAGTTCCTTCTACAAAACTTTAAGTGGTGTGTTTTCATACACTGCCAGAACAGCATGCTGGAAGGAAGAGATGCGATTAGTGTAATCACCTGCATAACATGCACCGTATCTTTTAATGAAGTCAGTCCTGTTTAGAGTAATCCTCACCTCTGAGGCAGTGAAGTTCTGAATTTAAAATAAGCAGTGATGGAAAATCCACCTCAGGTCCTTGTAAATTGTTCCCCATGAACATTTTACCTATTTCAAAATATTTTAAAAGCTGATTATTTCTATTAAGAACTTGTTAATTTCAGCTTTCACTCATTGGATTTTAGTATACCTTGGCCTGGATTGAGGAGTCTGTTACCATAATTTTTTATTTTTATGATCTCTAAAGTTCTCTTAATTAAAAATCTATAAATATATGATACTAACAGTAATTTTGCAACCCCTGTCTAATATTCTGTTAATAGATTCAAGTGCGTACTTTTCCCATTGTTTTGTGAAAAATCAATGTTGAATTGACAGCCTTACTCCGAGATAATTCTGTTTTCAATTTTTAAGGAAAGGCACAGGGTTTTTCTTCCTGCTTTCCTGGAATGTCTTCAGTATTCCACCTATTAAGGTAACATTAACAAAAACAAAATTAGTCCAAATATATAATAGATTAAAGAGACAGGACAGGAGTTAGGAGGTCCTTTCTCTTTACATAACATTTTTCCAAAGTTGTGTGCACATGGGAGAAACAGCTCCTTATTTTTTTAAAAAAAAGTTATTTTCATTAGGCATGTCATCTGCACTCTTATGGCTTTGGATGTCATCTTTTACATTAGAAATTTTGTGTGTTCTCTGATTGTCTGCATTGCTTACATCTTTTTGAATAAAGGACTGTTCTGAATTGGAAACACAGACCTTTATTATCTTTAATGAATTTAATTCACTTGAGAATATAATGGTGATGTGATTCTTATGCCACATCGTATTTCAGTATTTCTGAACTAACGGAACTACAACAAATCCTGAGAACACACAGCTGGGGAAGATAAAAGTTTTTGGATATCATCGTAGATGGTTATCTATGCATTGTGCTTTATTTAAAACATCCATCAGGATAAGAATAACATCAGGACAAGTTTCATTAATAATAGATCAAGCAGAATTAAGCAATTCAGTTCTTATTCTTAAAATTTATCTCTATCATTACAAATTTTTACTTTGTCCTTTTTTTAGATTAGTGGAACAGTGGTAAATAATTATGGAATGGTACACGTGCTTCTATCGGAATATGAGGCCTATTCTGAATGGGTTTACTAGGGATAGAACAACTTTCTTTAATATGTTTAAAGAAAGAGCAAATTTAATGAACGCATGGTTAGATGATAAATTTTCCTAAGATTTTTAGGAATTTCTCAGAGGCAATTGATGAACAGATTGACAAATGCAGATACCAGCAACAAGACAATGCGTGCATCTAGAAGTTGGTGGGAATGTTCAGAAAGGTTATTAATGGCCCATAATATTAATTGCAGAGGAAAATATCAACTGTGCTCCCACAGGGCTTTGTTTGCAAACAATACTGTTTAATGTGTTAATTATGGAGTTGGAAAATGGAATGGCTCCTTCTCCATAGTATGGAAACTTTGTAGACTTTACAAGGGCAAGGGGAGACTGTTGTCATCCAGTATGTCACAGTGAAATTGTACAAGCTTTGGGCTGGTTGTATCTGTAGTTCAGATAACTAAAAGATTCTGTTCCATGCAGGAAAATGGTGTTGCATCCGTAGGAACAAGAGCAAAAATCCTCTTAATTAAAATAATTGTTAGATAATGTAACGCTTAATGAAGGAACCTCTTAATTAAAATAATTAATAGTTAGATAATGTAACGCTTAATGAAGGAGAAAGGCATGTAGAGAAGATACTAGCAGTACTGCTATTGTAGTAAAACTAGCAGGGAAATAATCTCCTTAAAAACCCAACCAAACCAAAAAAGCTTAAAAACCCCTAAAGCTTTGACCCTCCATAGGAGAAAAAAAAAAAAAAAGTAAATTGTTTCATGTCAAGGTAGCAACAGTTGATCTTGTGAAATAAAGAGTTCTCTTTCAGAGGAATGAAGAAAAGC